>NC_056734.1:758271056-758301239 GCF_019279795.1 Protopterus annectens
GTATTAAAATTATGTTAAAAAAGCTAAGTATGACGAATTGTGTAAAAATGAGTAAATGTGGACATTGCCTACAATGTAAATACATATTAGAGCAGAATGAAACCCATTTAGCCCATTTTTGGTACAATGAGGCTGAAAAAGAGAGAGAGAGAATTGTCAACAGCAAAATGGTTATTTATATAGGTATTTGTCAAAAATGCCAATGTTTATACTTGGGTAAGACAAAAAAACAGCTTTAAAACCAGAATATATCACCAATATCATATCAGTAAAAAAATACTCCAAGAACACCTTAGCAGAACATATAATCCAACTTGCAGACCATCATTTTAAATATATTGTTATAGATCATGTTGATCTAGGTGAAAGAGGAGGAGGTCCTATAGATGATTTTTTGGAATTTAAGGAACTCACGGCAACTGTAAAACAACGCATCAAGTTATCCAGGGCTAAATGGTGTGGTTTCTATCAGTTCTATTTTGAGAATGAAAGCCAAGTTTGCTATCTAGATATAACTATGTTCATGGGGCATACACTGTGTTTACAGTCAGCTTTGTTATAGGTAGCATGATAGCTAGATTCACATATGCATTTATTTACGTATATAGGAACGTATCTAGTAGAGATATTTTAGTTATTTTAGCAATATTATATGCAAGTATGTGCCTGTGTAGCTTAGCAGTGGGAAAGTATGTAATATATATGAAAATGCAAGTAATACAAACTGCAAATGTAATATCTTTAAATGAAGGTCCTACCAAATGCCCTAATATTGGGTGATTTCAATTACCCAATCATTAACTGGGAGAACTGCTCAAGTACTAACTCCCTTGCCCAATGCTTCCTAGAATTTATAAACTCGAACGCCCTGGATCAACTGGTCAACACCCCCACCAGAGGTGACAACATATTGGACATGGTCATCACCAACATGGGCGACTGGTGTTCTACACCTGAGATCAAACCCTTGCTGGTTAGATCAGACCATAGACTAATCACTCTGGATATCCACATTCCGCCCCCACTCCCAATCCAGGAAACCACCGTGAAAAACTTTTCAAAAGCAAACTTTATGTTACTTAAGACAGAGGTGGAAAGATTCACAGCCCTCATGCTAAAGGACAATACTGTCCAAGCTGCTGAGTCCCTTACAAAGGCACTCTATGAGCACCTACAAGAATGCATGGATCATGCTATCCCACACAAAACCAAGACTCACTCCTCCAAGAAAAGGAAACCAGTCTGGTGGACCCCTGCCATAAACAAGCTATAGAATAGGAGGAGGAAACTAGTGCTGAAAAGAGTAAAATTCCAAGAAGGAAAGACATCACTGATTAGTATCAGCAAAAAACTACGATCCCTCATGAAATCATCCAAGGCTAGCTTCGAAAGAAAAATTGCCAAGGACACCAAAGGTAACTACAAAGCGGTCTTTAGCTATGTCAAGAATCTAAGTGGAAACTCTCAGATCTGCTCTGAGTTAGTGCAGAATGGCACAAAATACACTGAACCGACTGATATTGCCAACATTCTGGCAGACAGGTTTAGTGCAAACTTCACCCCCCCCTCTCACCCCCTAAAGGGCCCATAACCATACCAGAAGAATGTAGTGCCCTGGCAATCACTGACACACAGGTTAAAACCGCCCTATCCAAAGCCAAAAATACAGCTTCGATGGGACCAGATGGTGTCCCAGGCTGTGTCTTACATGAGCTCCAAAATGAACTAACCCCTCACCTAAACACACTGTTCAAACTCAGCCTCTCTACAGGTTACGTACCCATAGAGTGGTGCACAACAACAGTTATCCCGCTCCACAAAGGTGGAGCCACAACGGACACCAGGAATGCCCTATAAGCCTTACTAGCCTACTCTGCAAGGCTGTGGAGCGCATCATCATGGAATTCATTAACAGAGGCATTGGGAACCTTCAAACATTGGACCCTACCTAGTTTGGCTTTAAGGGCAGATCATGCCTCCTAAACCTGGTGGACTTCTTTGAGACAGTTACCAAGGCTTTAGACAAGGGAAAGGAGTTCCACACAGCCTACCTAGACCTCGCAAAGGCTTTTGACACCATTCCCCATTCTGGTATTGTAGATAAGCTCACCAGCCTGAACATAAACCCCTACATCACGAGATGGGTTGCCAGTTGGCTCCCAGATAGAACCCACACGGTGAGAGTTTCAGGCTCTAGGTTCAACTCTAAACCAGTTACAAGTGGCTTCCCCCTGGGCTCAGTCCTGGGACCCCTCCTGTTTGGTATATACTTCTCAGAGGTACAGGCAAGCACAGGAGGACTATGGCTGACCAAGTTCTCAGACGACTGCAAACTGGGAGCCAAAATTGACTCTCCAGCTGATACAGACATCCTCCAGAAGGGTCTCACTGAGACTGATACCTGGTGTCAAAGTCATGGCCTCAAACTAAATACCAAAAAGTGCATAGTCATCCCCTTTGGAAAAAACAAAGTACCCGCAAATTACTACATACGTGGTAGTCCCCTAAATACAGAAAATCTGGGGTAGATAGTAATCTCTCCTTTGATAATCATATTGCCAAGGTGGTTAGAAAATCCTTCTGTGTGGCAAAAGGGTTCGCATCTAGAACAAAAGAGGTTACTGTGCCCCTCTACTCATCACTCCTCAGACCCATCATAGAGTACAACGCCCCATTTGGGATGTACCTTACAAGACACCTGCAACAGCTGGAAAGACCACAGAAGTACCTCACCAAGAGGATTACTGGCGTCAAACATATGCCCTATGCAGCCCGACTGAAGAAACTCCAGCTGTACTTGGTTGCATACCGCTTACTCAGAGGTGATCTATGCCTGACATACAAGGCCATGTCCATCCCAGAATTGATGGACATGCTCCACCTAAAAAAAAAAATCCCCAAGAGCCATACGCTTTAGGGATCTAAACCTCACCACAACGATAAATAGGACATGCTGGCGGGATAGATTCCAGTCCCAGAGACTCCCCCATGTTTTGGAACAGGATTCCAGTCTACATTAGGCAGAGCCCCTCACTAACACTCTTCAAGAGAAAATCTTGACGAGTGGATGGGAAACAGAAAATTTACTACAGGGATCACTGCAGTGGCTCTGCTGGACAGAGGCACAGGGAACTAATGGCTCTGCTGGACCGAGGCACAGAGAACTAAGCTAAGGGGGCGGCAAAAGCCAAGACATTCTGGCTAGGCTTATAGATGTCCTCGAACAGATAGCCTGGTACTTATCTATGAACCTATAAATGCTGGTTTCAAACTGAGGCAAGATGTTCTTCATCTCACATTGCTGCAGTCCTTACACTTGGGTAGTCCGCTGTCCTCGGTCGGCCCGAATATCAAAGTATTAGGCTGACGTCGGTCAAGGCGCATAAGACTGACATCAGGACGTCAGGGTACATATGCGCATGACCGACGTCATATCCTCAGTCTTTTTTGCCGCATGGTCCGATGCAGAAGCAGCGTTGCAAGTGCCGTTCGGCGTTCTGAAATTTTTCGAAGTCGGAGTTTCAGACCGAGTCAAAGTTGGGTAAGTACCCCGTTGGGGAATATTTTAGTTTTTTCTTGCCTCAGTGGTTTACCGGATGTCAGAAAAAGTGAATAACTGTATTTCTTGTGGGAAACAGATACCGCATAGAGATTATCATACTTTGTGTATTCCTTGTCTGGGGCCTGAGCACGACGTTGTTGGGTGTCGCTTTTGTGCTAGGTTCAATAAGCGCACTATTAAGCGAAGGTTAGATTGTGCCAGGTTGGTCTTCGGGAAGCGGTGCAATTATAAGATGCCGTCGGATGCTCCGACGTCCGCTTCTTCGAAGAAGCGCAAAGACAAAGCAGCTAAACCCAGGCAGGAAGAGTCGTCCGTACCGGACGCCGGTTCTTTAGAGGCGTCTGTGGAACCGGTGGTTCTACCGGAGGCTTCTCTGGAGTCCCAGGGAGAGACTTTGATTTTGCAGGATGTGGCCTCTCAGGAGGCAGGTCAGGCTGAAGGGGCTTCTCAGGTTACTGTACTCCCCTCCCTTCCTAGGGTGGTTAGGCCCTCTCCTTCTGTTTCTAAGGCTTCTCCCAGAGGCAGGCCAGGTTTAGCTTCTGTTGGTGTCACTCCTAGTTCTTCAGGATCTGTGCCCAAGAAGCACATGCTTAAAATGGCAGAAGATTTAATTACTTTGATTAGAGGTTATTTGCCCCCTCCAGATAAGAGGCCTAGGGTGGAACCAGAGTTGGGGAGTTTTGAGCAGGCTTCAGATGTTTCAGAGTCTTCGGCTGAAGACTTGCAGGAGTACTCTCCTTATTCTGATTCTGATGCAGATGATTCGACTCCTTCTGCTTCTCCTCCAGAGGATTTTTCTTTTTCAGAGACTCTTCATTCCATGAGGGAACATTTTAAGTGGGAAGGTCAGGACTTCTCTGATTCCAGGAAAAGGCTTAGGGAATTTTTGCTTTTACCCCAGCATAGGCCTTTGGCTATACCTCCTGTTCTGGATGTTGTGGAAGATGTGTTTGCGGAGGCTTCACTTAATCCTGATTCTTTGCCTCCTGCTCCTGTTAAACCGGATAGGTATTATAGGGTGCCTGAGGCTCATAAATACCTGTATAAGAGTCCTAGGGCGGACCCAGAAACGGTTAGTCAGGGACCTAAGGGTGTCAAGGCCTCTGTTGTAAAAAATCCGGTTCCTCCAGATAAAGAGGCCAGAGCTTTGGATAGATGGGGAAAGAAAGTCTATACTTCTTCCACCTTAGCTATGAGGGCTTTAAATTGCCAGTTTCACATGTTGAAATATCAAAACTATCTTCTTTCTCAACTGAAGTCTAAGGTAGATGCTCTGACGGAAGGCATTGAGTGTAAGGAATTACAAGATTTGGTACATGTCTCTGAACAGGTGGGTAAGCATTCTTTACAATGTGGTTTTGATGCTGTACAGGCCTCGTCTAGGGTGGCTGCCACTGGGTCAGTTCTTCGCAGGCACGCCTGGCTGAGGGATCAGAATTTATCTGAACATGTTAAGACAAGGATTTTGGATGCTCCTTTACAGTCTGATGTGTTGTTTGGTTCACCGGTGGAGTCAGTCTTGAAGAAAATGGAAGACAAGGCTAAGTCTATGCAGACTGTTAAAGATTTTTTGCAAGTCCAGCCTCCGAAGTTTAGTAGGAATTGGCATGCTAAGGGGTGGACGTACCCTTCTTATGATTCACAGTCTAGGGGTAGATCTAGACGTGGTAGGGGCAGAGCTCAGAGCTCCTTCAGACCTAGAACAGGGAGTTCTCCTGCACAATCTTCAGGTGAGGGCAGGGGCCAGTCCTTTCGTAAACAGGCCCAATGACCTACCTTTTCAGCTGCCAGATCCTTCTTGCCTGGCAGCACCTTTGGGAGGAAGGTTGGCACTCTTCAGGGAAAATTGGAGTTTTATTACCCAAGACAGATGGGTATTGGATATCATACACCAAGGTTACAGGTTTTATTTCCATACCTTGCCTCCTTTCAAAGGCATGCCGGACGTTCCTCCTCAGCAAAGACTAGAGGCTCACAAACAAATTTCTCTACTGCTCCAAATAGGGGCCATACAACCGGTCCCTCTGTCAGAAGTGGGCCTAGGATTTTATTCTCGCCTGTTCCTAGTACCAAAGAAGGGGAACACGTGGAGACCAATTTTGGATTTATCTATCCTCAACACTTATCTGGACATTCCCAAGTTCAAAATGTTGTCGTTACAACAGCTTTTACCTCTGCTGGGCAAAGATCACTGGATGGTGACTCTGGATCTCAAGGAGGCTTACCTTCATGTTCCTATCAGGCTAAGTTGCAGGAAGTATCTGCGTTTACGGGCTGGGACTTCTCATTATCAGTTCTCTGCATTGCCCTTTGGCTTATCTACTGCGCCCAGAGTGTTCACGAAGGTTCTGGCTCCAGTGATAGCTTTCTTCAGGCTAAGAGGAATACAGATCTATCCTTATTTGGACGATTGCCTGATTCTGGCCCAAGGAAAGGGCGAACTTCTTCATCATTTGCAATATGTGATAGCAGTGCTAAGATGCCTGGGGTATTCTGTGAGCGAAATAAAGTCCAGTCTAGTACCCTCTCAGGACATGTGCTTTCTGGGTGTGAGACTGAATACAGCATCCCAGATGGCCTTTTGACCCCGGACAAACAACAGAATCTTTCTCTTTACTTCCATCAATTGTCTCATCAGTCCAGGCTGACTGCAAGGACAGTCCTTCAAGCCTTGGGGTTCATGGCATCTTGTATTCTGGTGCTTCCCAATGCCAAACTGCATATGAGGAAGCTACAATGGTATCTCAAAATGTATGGACACAGCACTGCCAAGATATGGACACTGTCATTCAAATAATACCTTGCATTCAAAAGGAATTTTTGTGGTGGGCTCAGGAATGTCACCTAAACAAGGGACTCTCTGTGACCCGGCCAGAGGCGAGTCAGATTCTAACGACAGATGCCTCAGACAAAGCTTGGGGAGCTTATCTAAATGGAAAGTGGGTACAAGACACGTGGCCTGCCAGACTTCAACATCTACATATCAACTTGAAGGAGATGTTAGCAGTCCAATTTGCTTTAATAGCTTTCAAGGATTTACTTCTTCCAGGGCAGGTGTTGGTTCTAACAGACAACACAACTGTCATGTGGTACATCAACAAGCAAGGGGGAACACATTCTTATCCTCTGTGCAGACAAGCAATGATTTTGTGGGAGACTGCTCTCAGTTTTCAGCTAAATCTTCAGGCAAGGTTTCTGCCGGGAGCACAGAACTCCTTAGCAGATGTGTTGAGCAGGCAAATTATGGATCCCCACGAGTGGAAATTGGATCCTCATGTATTTCAGAATTTGACAGTGTTATGGGGAATTCCAGACATAGATCTGTTCGCTTCTCCACTAAATTACCAGCTGCCAAAGTTTTGCACAAAAAGGTTTCATCCGACAGCTTGGAAAGTGGATGCTCTTTCCTTCAATTGGAACAATCTTCATGTGTATGCCTTTCCACCTCTGCCTCTCCTCCCAAAGGTACTCCTGAAGGTCAGACAGGACAAGCCAAAGATGATTTTAATAGCTCCAGATTGGCCTCGACAGCACTGGTACCCATTACTGAGAAGTCTGGTACGGGAGCCTCCATGGCCTTTGCCTTCGATTCCACACCTGCTGTCTCAGGAGAACAGTCATTTACTCAATGTCAAACTTCACTCTCTTCATCTCACTGCCTGGCATATTCTGTTTTAAACCCTGGAGGGTCTCAGCTTCCACGGCAAGTTTTGAATGTTATTTTGGAGGCCAGAAGGCCTAGTACAAGGAAAGTGTACGCAGATAAATGGAAGAGATTTTTATTTTGGAGTACAGCAAAGGAATTTGATGTCTCTAAGCCTAATTTAAGTGTGGCTCTTCAATATCTTACTGAGTTACTGGACAAAGGTTTGTCCTTCTCTTCTTTTAAGGTTCATGCTGCAGCAATTTCTGCTCACTATGACTGTGACCCACCATTGTTTTCTCATCCTTTGTTTAAGCAATTCCTTAGAGGGGCAAAGAATATAAGACCCCCACGGAGAGCTCCTACTCCTGCTTGGGATCTCAATTTTGTGTTGGAGAAGCTCACTCTACAACCTTTTGAGCCTGCGGCTACTGCTGAGTTGAAATATTTATCATGGAAGACTGCTTTTTTGTTGGCCATTACCTCTGCGAGAAGGGTTTCTGAATTACAGGCCCTTATGACAGTTGAGCCTTTCTTAATTTTCCATAAGGATAGGGTATCTTTGCGTACTAATCCTTCCTTTATGCCTAAAGTGGTTTCTAGTGTGGCTTTAAACCAAACTATTCATTTGCCTACTTTTTATGCAAACCCCCAAAATAAAGGGGAAAAGATTTTGCACACTTTGGATATACACAGGCAGTTGCGATATTATTTGAGCAGAACTAAAGGGTTCAGACAGTCTCAGCAGTTATTTGTTTCTTTTGCTTTGGGTTCTCAGGGCAAGCCTGTGTCAAAACAAACTATTTCTAAGTGGATTGGGTTTTGTATTGCTTTCTGTTATTCCCATCATGGTAAGGAGATTCCAGCTGGGATTAGGCCTCATTCCACTAGGGCTACTGCCACTTCTACAGCTTTTTAAGGGGTGGCAACTAAAGATATTTTGGAGGCAGCTACTTGGAGTTCAGTGCATACTTTCTCTAAGCATTATCACCTTCCACTTTACTCTAAATCGAGGGCTGGTTTTGCCACTGCAATTTTACAGGGCATTTTGGCAGCTCCTACTGCTTTATAGTTTGCCATCCTCCCTTATCTCTGCTTTGGGATTCTACCCAAGTGTAAGGACTGCAGCAATGTGAGATGAAGAACATAGTACAGTTTTGTACCTACCATAAATGTAGATGTTCAAGATCCACATTGCTGCAGTCCAATACCCTCCTCCTTCCCCTCGGTAGTTAGAGGCGGTTGTGTGGTTTGGGTTGTACATATTGTGAATATTGTATATATTGTACATATGGTTAGTACAAGGGTGGTTGGTTGTTTTTTGCTGTCTTTTGGTTTTGACCTTTCTGTTTAGGGTCTTCTGACATCTGGGGCAAGAAAAGACTGAGGATATGACGTCGGTCATGCGCATATGTACCCTGACGTCCTGATGTCAGTCTTATGCGCCTTGACCGACGTCAGCCTAATACTTTGATATTCGGGCCGACCGAGGACAGCGGACTACCCAAGTGTAAGGACTGCAGCAATGTGGATCTTCGAACATCTACATTTATGGTAGGTACAAAACTGTACTTTTTATCACATTTTTTAGTGCATATATAAATGAGTTGGCCATTATGGTTCATGTTTTTAAGCTTTTATTCTGAGGAAGTTTGTATTTTGTAAACAAAAGCGCTAAATAAATACTTGGGGGTGGATCATAGGTTCATAGGTTTATACTAGGCTATCTGCCCTAAGGCATTTATAAGACTAGCCCAAATTTTTGTGGCTTACGCCACCCCTTATATGAAAAAATACTGTGCCCATTAGTTTGTTGTGCCTCTGTCCAGCAGTGACACAGAGATGATTCCCGGGATAAACCTATGATCTCCCATCCACAGGTCAAGAGTTCTCTTGAACAGAGCCAGCAAGGTGCTCTGCCTCACATGGACCGGGATTTTATTCCACAGCATAGGGAGTCTCTGAGTGATAAATCTATCCCTCCAGCATGTCCTATTTATATCTGTGCTAAGGTTTAAGTCGCTTGCTCTAGTGGTTTTGGTGGATTTGGATTTTTTGAGGTGGAGCATGTCCATTAATTCCGGGTTGGACATGGCCTTGTATGTCAGGCACATGTCACCTCTGAGCAGACGGTATGCAACTGAATAGAGCTGGACTTTCTTCAATCTGGCAGCATATGACAGATTTTGGAGTCCCTTTATCCTTTTGGTGTCTCTCCAATTGCTGCAGATGTCGGGTGAGATACATCCCGAATGGGGCATTGTACTCTATCATTGGTCTGATAAGTGAAGAGTACAGGGGAACAATGACCTCACTAGATCTGGATGTGAATCCCTTCATGATCAGGTGGGCACTGTAGAAGGTCTTTCTAACCACTTTAGCAACGTGAGTGTCAAAAGAAAGGTCACTGTCAACCTGGGTCCCCAGGTCCCTGATAACCTCTTCTGTGCTTAGTGGATTGCCACCTATATGGTAGCTTGGGGTTACCTTGTTTTTCCCGAAGGGTATGACTATACATTTTTTGGCGTTTAACTTCAGGCCATGGCTGTGGCACCAGCTATCTGTTTCCTGTGAGTCCCTTCTGAAGGATATCCGTGTCCGATGCACTTTCCACTATGGCGCCCAGTTTGCAGTCGTCTGCAAACTTTGTCAGCCAAAGTCCTCCTCAGTTTGCCTTTTGCTTTCATTTGTGTTATTTCTACAGCTTGTGGGTGTCGTGGAAGTTTTGAAGCTTGTTTCAGTATGGAAGGCACTGAGGAACTTGCTCCTAGATCCCCACCTACTTGGCTCACATCGTTTAATGAACCAAGTAAATCTGTGCCTAACTTAACTTGTTTGGTTGAGCAGCTTATGGAGCAGAATTTTCAACCTCATGTTTCGAGAAGCACTGGGCAAGTGAACTTCAATGAGTGTGTCAGAATGGAATCTCAGGCTACTAATTCCCTTTCTAGTATAGCATTACTCCAGCTCAAAGATCACCAGCACAACTTTCTAGCCAATCAGCTGTGGAGAATTTACATGCATCACATAATGATGTCATCGCAACAATGGGAACTTTGTATAATGGTAATTGTACCCTTTCACAGTGGCTTAATGGTAGAGATACACTCATTTTTCAAAATAATGCTGTAGAGAATAATTCAGGAACCATGGACCAACAAATACAACGTTTGGAGGACTGCACTTTCAGGAACAGAAAATTACAATTAGAAAACCAATACCTTAATGTCTGCATATGTTTAGAATTAGTCCCAAAAGGCCTACGTATGTGGAAGTTTCCCACTGGGCTGTTTAGGGACTCACTTTTACATTGTGAACTTATACAACTATTTAACAAACATGGTTGTGAGCTATTGCAGTGTCTTAATGACATTAGGAAAATGGATGAACAACTAGCTACCATTCAAAAAATAGATAGAAATGTACAGAATTATATACTTTTTCATATCAAGAAGGCTAACTATTATGCATTGTTTTCAAGGGTAATCAAATCCCTTCTTGATTTGAAAAATAAAAAAACAAAGTAGAGATAAACAGGAATATGAACAGGGGAAGGCATATCCCCAGCCCCCTTTGGGACAACAACCTTCTACTGTTGCATATAATGACAATAACTTCCTTGAAGATGAATCCAACATTGAATTTAATAATGATGACCATACAGGCTTACCCCCTTTATCCTAACCCCCTCTGAGGATGTCGGAACGACTGAGGAAACAGAGAGGGGTAGTTTATTACAACAGCAATTTCAACTATGGTGGACAGAGGGGGACTGGACATGGGAGAGGAAGAGGGAGGGGGAGAACATGGACTACTTACGACAACAGTTGCAAAAATTACACAAACTGATTTATTTGTGACACTCCCCACCTTGTACCATCCTATATAACAACAAGCATGACTTTAAGATTTATAACTACAGTGGTGCCTCTTTGGACAGTAACACAGCTAACATTTTTGAAAAAGGTCTTTCCTTTGTTACCACCCCGCAATGCTATGTTAGATGATGTTCTTATTAACTTAGTTATTTACTAGAAAGTTAAATTTTGCTTTCTTTTTTTAAAGATTCAGATACAAGAACATTGGTTGTTAACAGATATGTAAAACCTAGCACCTTTAACCCTGTATTGCATCCTATTCTGTTTGTATATGAGAAATTCTGCGAGTTTGAAATCAGGAAATTGTTTTTGAATATTAAGTGACAGAAACATGATGGTAACAATTTAACTAACTTATTCAGAATATATGACACTTAAAGGAATTTGTAACAACAAGCAGTTATGGGTAATGAACCCCGATAAGGGCGGAAGCCTGGTTATTTTTAACAGCAATGATTATAAAAATAAGATTTTTACCATGTTCTATTCAGAGACATATAGTGAAGTAAATGTGAATGAACTAAATATCCCATATCCAAAAATTGATGTGTTGCTTGAGGAGCTATTGTTGAATAACCAAATTAACACCATTGAATTCAGCTTTTTGTAGGTTAAATACCCAAAGTTACCAGAAATATTTGGGATCCCCAAAAATTCATAAGGATCTTATGGACCCACCTTTTAGCCCTATAGTGGATGCTAAGGCATCAAAAACTTTTATTGTAGCCAAATTTATTGACCTGGATTTGAAAAATATACTAAAGAACGATAGTTATTGCATCAAGGACTCATGGGATTTCCTATGCAAAGTCTGTAATGAGCTATATAGTGACACCCTTATTTTTGTAGCCATAGACATTAAGGATTTCTAATCAGTTATTCCACACCACACGGGTACTGAGTGGTTTTACACCTTCTTGTAGGTGCCATAACACAACCCTGAACCATGATCGGATTCTCACCATCAGGGCACTTATGGAAGTGGTCCTAGAGAAAACTTGAACATCAAATATTTAAACAGTGTAGAGGAGTTGCCATGGGGTCAGTATGTGCCCCCATTTTTGCAAATACAGTCCTGGCATATTGGGAAACGGAATTTGTCTTCAATTCACCATATTACTATAGCATTCAACCTACCTCATTACCTAGAGGAAAACAGTTTTTGTACTTACTTTTTTCTCACTTCCTTAGAGAAAAACAGCTCTTGTACTCACTTTCCTCACTTATCTAGAGGAATTTTTTTTTTTTATGCAGGCATGTCCAAGGATCAGCTCCCAGTGTTCTCTCCTGTCTATCTGATGAATCTGGGCATCTTGAGACAATGTAGAAATTGCCTCATGTACAGAGACAACCCTCTCCTCCTACCACCCAACACTACAACCTGTGAGAGATGCACTTATCTAGCCAAACTGGAGGTAAAGCTCTCTCCAACCAAGACTGAACTTGACAGTCATGAGGAGAAGGTAAACATTTGCACCACACCACACTCATCACATAATCTCACTAAATCTACACCACCAAAATCCACACATAATAACCCAAAAACATTCGCGGAGCTCTCAATAATACTCTAAGCAACAGAGACCTCCAAAGCAGAAACGCAAGCAACCTCCATCCCCCAAAACAACCCAAGTGACTCGCATCCCACAGACTCAGTGTGCCATTCGACCACAGCCAATAAGGCAAAACAACGTACCCAAACACACAAGTCATAGGTGACTCTATAGTCAGGCACACTGATGTCCCACTCACCAGGCTAAACAAGGAGAAGGTTACTGTCAGCTGCCTGTTGGGTGCCAGGATCCGCCACATAACCCACGCACTCAGGTCACTCCACAAGTACAAATATGACTTTGACATTGTCCATGTTGATGTGAATGACCTGAGACATACCTCCCTGGATTACATGAAAAGAGACATGGAAGAGCTCTCCGATCTTGTAGCCCAGGCAGGTATGACCCTAGCCCTGAGTAGCATTCTGCCATCGCCCAGAATGATACTGCAGTACAAGGACAAAATGATTGACTTCAACAATTGGCTGAGCTTCTGGTATCATTCTAAGGGGATCCAGTATCTGTCTGCTTGGGATGACGTGGTCGACAGACCATGATGCTTTGCCACAGATGGCCTGCACCTGTCACCACTGGGATTCCGGATACTGGCTAAGGTTCTTGCTGCCCCTATAGTGCCTTATTTAGGCAAAGTTCAAATGACAAATTCGCCATCGTAACAGGAACAGGTCTAAATCTCAAAATGCGCTTACTCGAGACGCTCCTTAAAATGGAGAACATCAATGTCTGTGCAGTGACTGAGACTTGGTTCAAGGCTCCAGAGAGCACCCCTGCACTACCAGGCTATAACTCGTACCATACTTTTCGGCCATGTAACCTGGACCGAAACACCAAAGGCGGAGGTGTGTCCATATTCATTAAGGATATCCACACCTCCAGGCTAGTTGCTCAGCATAATGCATCTGAGGTTATCCAAGTGCGACTAATTCTGGGCAAAACTGCAATCCAAATTGTAGATTGCTACAGATTCCCCAACATGACCCAGGATTCCCACTCCTCTTTTCTTGATGTATTGGAAAATATTAGGGTTCAACCAAACACCCTAATAATGGGCGACTTCATTCACCCCACCATTAACTGGGAAAACTATTCTTGCACCACTTCCTTAGCTCAATGCTTTCTGTAATTCATAAACTCCAGTGCCCTGGATCAACTTATCCACATCCCCACCAGGGGCAACAATATCCTAGACCTAGTCATTACCAACATGAGTGACCGTTGTTCCACACCTGAAGTCAACTCCTCGTTGGTCCGATCCGACCATAAGCTAATCACCTTTGATATCCACATCCCGCCCCCATTAAGGAAACCATGGTAAAAAATTTCTCCAAAGCCAACTTCATGCTTCTTAAGACAGAAGTGGTGAACTTCATGACACCCATGCAGATGGACAATACAGTTACAGCTGCTGAATCCTACACAAATGCACTCTATAAGCACTTAACACGAGTGCATGGATCATGCTATCCCAAACAGAACCAAGACGCTATCCTCCATAAAAGGAAGCCAATCTGGTGGTCCCCTGCCATAAACAAACTGTACAACAGAAGGTAGAAACTGTTGCAAAAGAGAGTAAAATCCCATAAGTGGAGGAGCTCCCTGGTCACCCTCAGTAAGAAGCTGAGATTCCTTATAAGATCCTCCAAAGCTAGCTAAGAAAACAATATCGCCACTAATTCTAAGGACAACCACAAAGCATTCTATAGCTATGTCAAGAATCTCAATGGCAACACCCAGATCTACTCTGAGTTACAGCACAACAGAACGAAAATTATAGTATCAACTGATATTGCCAACATCTTGACAGATAGGTTCAGTGCTAACTTTACCCCCCACCCTCACCCTCTAAAGGACCCATATCTATACCGGAAGAATGCAGAGTCCCTGTAATCACAACTACGCTGGTAAAAGCTGCACTCTCTAAAGCCAAAAACACAGCATCCATGGGACCGGACAACATCCCAGGCTGCGTTTTACATGAACTTCAGAACTAACTGGCTCCCCACTTAAGCACTATGTTCAGTAATAGCCTCGCATCAGGCTTTGTGCTCACTGAATGGCGCACAGCAACAGTTATCCCACTCCACAAAGGGGGAGCCACCACTGATCCTGGGAACTATCGACCTATTAGCCTGATGAGCCTGGTCTGCAAGACCATGGAAAGTATAATCATGAAACTCATAAAGACATTGGTAACCTCCAAACTCTGGATCCCTCCCAGTTCGGGTTTGTGAAAGGCAGATCATGCCTCCTGAACCTGATCGACTTCTTTGAGGCAGTCACCAAAGCCTTAGATGAGGGTAAGGTGGTTCACACAGCCTATCTTGACCTCGGCAAGGCTTTCAACACCATCCCCCATTCTGGAATTATAGCTAAACTCACTAAACTAGGTATAAATCCCTACGTTACTAGATGGGATGCCAACTGGCTCACTGACAGAACCCACACTGTAAAAGTTGCAGACTCCAAATCTGACCTCAAAGCAGTGACAAGTGGAGTACTACAGGGTTCTGTGCTGGGACCTTTCCTGTTAGATACCAAACACAGAAGGCCTCTGGCTAACTAAGTTCGCAGATGACTGCAAACTAGGAGCCACAGTCAAGTCCCCAAATGATGTGGACATCCTACAGAAGGGTCTCGCTGAGACACATGCCTGGTGTCAGAGCCATGGCCTCAAGCTCATTGCCAAAAAGTGCAGTGTCTTCCCCTTTGGTAAAAACTCTGTACCTATGAACTACCACATCGGCGGTAGTCTACTTAACACTGAATGTGTAATAAGAGACTTGGAGACCCAGGTGGACAGTAGTCTTTCCTTTGATAGTCACATCGCCACAGTAGTCAGGAAGTCCTTCTACGTGGCACACCTCATCATAAAAGGGTTCTCATCCCGGAAAAAAGAGGTCATTGTTCCCCTCTACTCGACACTCATTAGACCCATTATAGAGTACAACACCCCTTTTGGAATGTACTTCACAAGACATCTGCAGCAGTTGGAAAGGCCACAGAAGTACCTCACAGAGGATTACTGGCCTCAAACAATTGCCGTACACTGACCGCCTCAAAAAAACTCTAGCTTTACTCATTAGCATATTGCCTACTCCGAGGTGATCTCTGCCTAACATATAAAGCTATGTCAAACCCAGAGCTGTTGGACATGCTGCACCTAAAGAAATCGCACTCCCTCCGAGCTACACACTCTAGGGACCTAAACCGTGTCACCACAATAAACAGGACAAGCTGGAGGGATAGATTCCTGTCCCAGAGACTTCCCATACTCTGGAACAGGCTACCCATTTATGTCAAGCAAAGTTCTTCATTAGCACTCTTCAACAAAAATCTTGATGAGTGGATGGGAAATAGGAAATACACCCTGGGGATCACTTCTGTGTCTCTGCTCGACAGTGGCACAGGAAAATAACTTTCCTGGGTGGCGTAAGCCAGGGAACCTTGATGGCTAGGCTTACATAGGCCCTTGGGCTGATAGCCTAGTACCTACCTATGAACCTATATTCCCAATATTGGACACTTTATGGTAGATACCTGGACGATATTATTATTTTTTGGAAAGGTAGTTCTGAAAAACTAAATGAGGTTTTAACTACATGTGTGGCACCACAACATTTTTGGAGTTTACTATCCATACAAGTACTGAGACTATTAATTTCTTAGATGTCACTATTTTGAAAGATAGAACTAAAGGGATATTTAATTCTACTATTTACAGAAAACCAACATACTCTTAACACAGTGTTTCACTTTACGAGCGGGCACCCCCTGCACCAAAAAATGTCCCTGGTCGAGGGATAATATGTTCGCCTTGCTAGAAAGGTATCCGATAATGATGAATATGTTTTTCAGACCAATATTCTTAAAAACATGCTGATAGTAGAGGCTACCCACACTGTTTATAGACAACATAGGTTATGAGATATCTCAGAAAAGAGCTAGTGTACACTTCCTACCATTGCTGGACTAAGACAGACACACTAGCAGTATTAGATATAGTATTCATGCTAAAGTGGATCATACAAATGCAATGATTTTAACATTTAACAAGCGATATGGTAATATTAGAGAAATTATTAGAAAAAAATGGTGTGTTTTTGACACCCACCCAGATTATAAGAAATTGCTGGGGGTGTGCCCAGGTATATTTTATAAAAAGGATGCAAGTATTAAAATTATGTTAGAAAAACCTAAGTATGAAGAATTGTATGAAAAAATGAGTAAATGTGAGCATTGCTTACAATGTAAATACATATTAGAGCAGAATGAAACCCATTTAGCCCATTTTTGGTACAATAAGGCTGAAAAAGAGATGTAATTGTAACAACAAACTGGTTATTTATATGGGTATTTGTCAAAAATGCCCATGTTTTTACATAGGTAAGACAAAAAATAGCTTTAAAACCAGAATATGTTGTTGTGTCTTTCTGCTTTTCCCGTTTAGGGGTCGCCACAGCAGAACTCCGGTCCGCTAATGATTGGTAGTTGATTTTTACGTGCCGAGCTACCAGCCCTGACGCACAACCTTAGACAAAGGTACGCCTATTCACGCATGTCTCCACGCAGAAGACACTCTAGCTGAGAATCGAACCGGACAGCGTCTTACTGTGAGGCGACAATGCTACCGCAGCACCACCACCGTGGTTTTTCATCAACACCAATATGATATCAGTAAAAGACACCAAAAACACCTTAGCTGAACATGTAATCCAACTTGCAGACCATCATTTTAAATATATTATTATAGATCATGTTGATATAGGTGAAAGAGGAGGTCCTATAGATGATTTTTTGTAACTTGAGGAACTCAAATGGCAACTGCAAACCAACGCAACAAGTTATCCAGGGCTAAATGGTATGGTTTCTATCAGCCCTGTGTTGAGACTGAAAGCCAAGTTTGCAATCTAGGTATAACTATGTTTATGGGGCATACACTGTTTAAACTCAGTTTTGTTATAGGTCGCATGATAGCTAGAGTAACATATGCATTTATTTACATATATAAGAATTTATCTAGTAGAGGTATTTTAGTTATTTTAGTAATATTATATGGAAGTATATGCTTGTGTAGCTTAGCAGTGGGAAGGTATGTAATGTGTATGAAAATGCAAGTGATACAAACTGCAGATATAATATATCTTTAAATGCTGGTTTCAAACTGAGGCAAGTTTTATCGCATGGTTTTTAGTGCATATATAAATGAGTTGGCCACTATGGTTCAAGTTTTTAAGCTTTTATTCTGAGGAAGTTTGTATTTTATAAACGAAAGCACTAAGTAAATACTTGGGAGTGGATCAGTTTGCCTTTTGCCTTCATTTGTGTTATCCCTCATCAAATCCTTTAAAGCCAGCTATGAAGGCAGAATTGCAGCAGGCACTAAAAATAATCACAAAGCCTTCTATAGATGTATCAAGAATCTCCACGACAATACCCAGATTTGCTCTGAGTTACCTCACAATGGTACCTCCTATACCGAGCCAACAGATATTGCCAGTATACTGGCCAACAGATTCAGTACCAACTTTACCTCTCTCTCCCCACCAAAGGAACAATCACAATACCAGTAGAGTGCCAGGCACCCAGCATTACTGCAGCACAGGTTAAAGCTGCATTGTCCAAGGCCAAGAATACATCTTCCATGGGACCAAGTAATATCCCTGGCTGTGTTCTGCATGAATTAGAAAATGAACTGGCACCACATCTGTGTGCCCTGTTCAGTCACAGCCTCACCTCAGGCTTTGTCCCTACCAAATGGCACACTGCTACAGTCATCCCTCTCCATAAATGGGGAGCAACTACAGACCCTGGGAATTATCGTCCCATTAGCCTGACGCGTCTGATATGTAAAGCTATTTAGTGCATCATCATGGACCTGATTAACAAAGATATAGGAAATCTCCAAGTTGTAGACCCCACGCAATTTGGCTTTGTGAAAGGGTGATCATGCCTGCTGAACATGGTTGACTTCTTTGAGTCAG
Source organism: Protopterus annectens (assembly GCF_019279795.1). Taxonomy (NCBI): domain Eukaryota; kingdom Metazoa; phylum Chordata; order Ceratodontiformes; family Protopteridae; genus Protopterus; species Protopterus annectens. The sequence continues at coordinate 758,289,695 of NC_056734.1, forward strand.
TCACCAGGGCTGTGGATGAAGGTAAGGCAGTGCATACAGCCTATCTCAGTCTGGCCAAGGCCTTTGATACCATTTGTCACTCAGGTTAGGCATCAACCCATATATCACTAGGTGGGTTGCAAACTGGCTCACAGATAGAACACACATTGTGAAAGTAGCGGACTCCAAGTCGGACTGCTGACCAGTCACGAGTGGAGTCCCACAGGGATCGATCCTGGGTCCTCTCCTGTTCAACATCTGCTTCTCAGAAGTCAAGGCCAATATAAAGAGACTCTGGGTGACCAAGTTCACAGATGACTGCAAGCTGGGAGCCATTATTAACTCCCCAAGTTTTGTAGACATCCTACAGAAAGACCTCACTGAGACCAATGACTGTTGTTGAAGCCATGGCCTTAAGCTTAACGCCAAAAAATGGGTCGTCATCCCCTTTGGTAAAAACTCATTTCCCACTAATTACCACATCATTGGGAGCCCACTGAACACTGAAGGTGTTATAAGAGATCTGGGGACACAGGTTGACAGCAACCTCTCCTTCGACCACCACATTGCCACTGTGGTCAGAAAGTCCTTCTATGTGGCACATGTCATACCATGGGTTTTCCATCCAGGAAGAAAGAGGTCATCATCTCTCTCTACTCTTTCATCATTAGACCAATCATCGAGTATAATGCCCCATTTGGCATGTACCTCACTAAACACCTGCAACAGTTGGAGAGGCCACAGAAGTACCTCACAAAGAGGATCCTAGGCATTAAACAGATGTCCTACACAGACAGACTCAAAAGACTCCAGCTGTTCTCTGTCTCATATCGCCTGCTTAGAGGTGATCTCTGCTTGACTTACAAAGCCATATCTGACCCAACTCTGTTAGAAATGCTGCATCTAAAGAAATCCCAATCCCTCCGCAACACACGCTCCAGAGACCTCAACCTCATTACCACAATCAACAGAACATGCTGGAGGGACAGGTTCCTCACCCAGAGGCTGCCCATGCTGTGGAATTGACTTCCCATACATGTCAAGCAGAGCACCTTGCTGTCCCTCTTTGAGAGAAATCTTGATGAGTGGATGGGTAATAGAAAGTTTACCCCGGGATCACTCCAATGGCTCTACTTGGTAAGAGGCACTGGGAACTAACGTCGAGCAGCACGATGCCAGGGCATGTCTGTGGGCTAGGCTTGTAAAGGCTCCAGTGCCATTAGCCTAGTACATACTTTTGTACCAATTACAGGTCGTTGTAGAGTAATTTTCAACATGCGCATACTGATAAGTCCTAGCCTTTCCAGTTCTTACAGTCATTGTTATAATTTTTTTCTCCATTATTTTTTTCCACTACAAGAAGATAAACTTGTCTATATGACTCTGGGTTGTCCTTTTCCCCTTTCCCCTTAAAGATGAGTTTTTGTCCTTTTCCCCGTTAAAAGTGCGTTTAACAAGAGCATGTCTCCAATCTTCAGGAAGCTCTCCATACTTGAATCATGGTGAAAGTACAGTTGTGTAAAATCTTACTGTAGTGGTAGATGTCTTTGCCTTCACCGCTACAGTTTTCCTTATGATTGGGGATTCCCTGCCATGAAGCCCTCCGTCTGGCCAGTTTACAAAAGTCTACTGTTGCTTTAAGGTATGCTGAACGTCATCTACACACACCTTGCGTAAGGTAGGGCATAAAGGTGAATTTCAGGCTTACCATCCTCAGAACAGATTGCCCCAGTGGGAACAGCAGTCCAAAGAAAACCAAAGAGAATCTGCACAGCCAGAAAGGGGAAAAGACCAGGGGGATGGAGGGAGGGAGTGAATACTGCAGTGGTGAAATTTTACACAACTGTACTATGTCCTTACATTCACCACTGCAGTATTCCTTACAAATGGGAGAGTGCAAAAGCTCAAGAAGAAACCTGGAAGGAAAAAGCAGCAGAGCCCTCAAAGAAGCCATGAAGAATGGCAGCAGCAAAACCAGCTCTAGCTCTGGGGATACCATCCAACTGGTAATGTTTGGTAAAGGTATGCACAGAAGTCCAGGTGGCAGCTTCAAGGATAAAATTAGCATCTTAAGACTTTGAAAAAAGCACCAGAAGAAGCCACAGCTCTAGTGGAATGAGCCTTTATAGAAGAAGGAAGGCTCTCGCCATGAAAAGTATAACAAAAGGAAATAGCCTTTGAAATCCAAGTGGAAATAATTTGCTTGGAAACAGCCAAACCCGAAGACCTAGGATGAAAGGAAACAAATAGCTCGTCAGACTTTCTGATAGCTTTAGTTTTATCCAAATAAAATCTGAGCTGTCTATGCACATCTAAGGTTTGTAGCACCCTCTCACTGTCAGATTGCAGAGAGGGAAAAACGTAGGCAAATTAATAGACTGATTAAGGGACAACTCATTAACCACCTTGGGCATAAAAGAAGGATTAATATGCAAGGACACCCTGTCATCATGAAATGTCAAAAAAGGTGGATAAGCCATAAGGGCTTGCAACTCAGACACCCATCTGGCAGAAGTAAGAGCTAACAAAAGAACTGTCTTCCAAGAACAATGTTGCAAGGAAGATGAAACAGCAGGCTCAAAAGGTGCCAGAGTCAATTTTTCCGGAACAAAATTAAGATCCCAGGGAGGAGGAGCAGGCTTCCTGGGAGGTCTAATATTAGGGACGCCTTTAATAAATTGCTTAGCCTCAAATCTAGAAGCTAATGGGGGAATTAAAGGCAGACAAACAGAAAGAGCTGATAAGTGGGCCTTAATAGAAGAGTAGGCCAAACCAGCATTGAGCAACTCTCACAGATAAGAAAGAACCAAAGGAACATCCACAGAAAGTGGGTCCAGGTCATGAGAAAGACACCAAATAGAAAACCTCTTCCATTAAGATAAGTAGGATTTCCTAGTAGTAGGTTTCCTACAGGACCTGTAGCACATCCTCAGAAAAAAAGGTGCCTATGAGGAATCAAAACCCCATCACACACAGTGTCAGTTGAAGAGTGGACAGCGGGGGATGGATGAAAGACCCCTCATCTTGTGTGTGGAGATCCACCCTGTGAGGTAGCTTGTGATGATTACCCCTGGCTAGATGCAGAAGTAGAGGGAACCAGTGCTGTTGCAGCCAAAAGGGAGTCACCAACAAGATTGTGGGAGCATCCTGTTGAATCTTGAACAGGACTCTCTGAATGAGAGGAAGGGGAGGGAATGCATAAAGAAACATCCCCTTCCAAGAAAATGAGAGGGCATCCACCTTCCATACGAAAGGACCCGGGGCTCTGGCACAAAACAGAGGAAGTTGTCTGTTCTGAGGGGAGGCAAAGAGATCTACTTGAGGAGTACCCCACTGGTGAACAATGCCCAGAAACATATCCCTGTGAAGCATGCATTCATGGGATTGAGTGAAGGACCTGCTCAGACTGTCTGCCACAATATTCCGATCTGAAGGAATGTAAACTGCCTGAAGAGTCGCACAATATTGGTTGGCCAGACCCTATCCAGAAGTGCCAGCTGGCAAAGACGGTAGGATCTTGTACACCCCCCCCCCCCAATTTGTTGATATACCACATGACTGTGGTATTGTTTATGAACACCTTGAAAGGCCCCGGAGAGAAGAGGATGAAAGGCCAGAAGAGCCAGCAGAAGAGCTGTCATCTCTTTGTTGTTGATGTGCTCTTTACGCTGACGAGGGGAACATACTCCCTGAACCCTCAGGGAGCCAAACGTTGCTCCACATCCCACATCTGAAGCATCTGTGAACAGATCCTGAGAGGGAAGTGGAGGCCGAAAAGGGAGCCCTGGATTCAGAGACAGCTACTGAATCCACCACAGATATTCTTTCTTGAGACACAGGAGAAAATGAATGGGAAAGTCTAGAGGATGGGCATGCTGAAACCACACCGACTTCAGAAACCACTGGAACTTCCTCGTTGGGTTTGGCCAGAGGAAGCATCGGAATGGTGGAAGCCATGAACCCCAGAGCTCTCAGAAACTCCCTGGATGAAATGGAGGCCAGGAGAAGAAGATTTTGAAAGAAAGAAATGAGAGTTGATGCCTTTGGATGTGGCAGCGATGCCAGCATTGGCACAGTTTGAAACCTGCAACCAAGAAAGACATGATCCGGAGAAGGAGTTAGGGAAGACTTGTTGAAGATTATTGTGAACCCCAGGCTCTGAAGAAGAGAAATGATAAAATGAAAACTTTGCAAAAGGACCTTTGGAGAAGAATCAGCATGTCATCCAAATAAGGAAAAGTTTGGATCCCTTGAAGCCTGCAAAAGGCAATCACAGGAGCGAGGCATTTGGTGAACACTCTTGGGGCAGTAGAATGGCCATAGGGCAAAGCAGAGAACTGAAAATACCAGGAAGCAACAGAGAAATGCAAAAATCTAATGAAAAGAGGATGGATCGGAATATTGAGGCATGCATCCTTGAGGTCTAGAGACACCAGAAAGGCCTGAGGGAGCAAGAGAGGAAAAAGGGGCAACATCCAAAAGGAAGGCACCTTCAGAAAGGTGTTCAGATGGGAGAGGTCTAGAATAGGTCTCCAAGTACATTCTTTTCCATGCACTAGAAATATTCTTGAATAAAACCCTTTCCCCCTTTGGGACACGGGCACTTTTTGAATAGTATCCTGAGACAAGAGGTCCCAAAGAACCTCTGGGGAAAAAAGGAAGGTGTTCCCGAGGAGGCTGAGGAATGTTCATAAAAGGAGGGTGGGAAATCCACACCATGAAGTACCCTTAAAGAATGATTGACAGAACCCAAGAATCCTGGGTGATCCAGAGCCAAACAGGAAGAGAAAGGTGAAGAGAAAGTGGAATATGGCTGGGAATGGATAGATAGTCAGACAGTACCTGGTTTGCCAGGAAAGGAAGGCTTAAGAATCCCTGCAGTTTGAGTGGCCTTAGCAGGAGGAGTCTGTTTACTACCCTTTTTACCTTTAGAAGGAGGGCAAGACTGCCTACAAACAGAGGCTGGCTTAGAAGGGTAGTTCTGCTGAACTTTAGGCATGAGAGAAACAAAGACATGCGTAAGCTCCTGTAAAGCCTTCCCCTTGTCCTGAAGAGACTTAACTAAACCAGCAGCTGCTTCACCATACAAAAGCGTATTATCCAGAGGAGCATCCAGCAACTTAGCCTTAATATCATCAGACAAAGGTTGAAGTTGAAGCCATGAATATCTCCTCAGAACCAAACCAGAAGCAGCAGCCCTTGAAGAGGCATCTGCTGCATCATAACTACATTTGCTAGAATGAGGAACAACCTGAGAGGAAGTCCCAAGCAAGGAAAGAGCAGAAGATTTACCCTCAAGAGTCTGGAAGATCAGAAAGAGGTTACCTGACAGGCCTGAGAAGGAAGAGCCAAGACAATACCTAGAGATATGGGTCTGATAATTAATAGCCCTAAAAGCCAGGGTAGATGAAGTATAAACTTTCTTACCTACCCTGTCCATGGTCCTACTGTCCTTGTCAGAAAGCAGTAACTTGGACGAAGGAAGCAATTGAAATGGCTTATCAGAGGCTACAGACACCCCAGAGGGGTCAACAGGAGGACATTTAAACAAAAAGGAACAATCCGCAGACACCCTATAAAACCTATCAGACTTCCTGGGAGCAGGGGGCAGAGAATCCGGTGCTTTAGAGGCAGTGGAAAAAAACATTCAATAAAGCAGGCAAGACAGGAGGAATGGCCGCAGTTTTAGAAGATTCCATCTGGAGTAACTCATAATACCTCTTATGGATATTCGAAACCTGGGCACAATCCTCCCTTAAAGTCCATCATCCTAGAAATTGTGTCCCCAAAAGAAATTTCCTCAGAGGGATTATCAATAGTATGGGAATCCTCCTCCTCAGACCTGTAGTCTAAAGGAGAAGGAATCTGGGTAGAATAATAAAGGCAGTCATCATCAGATTCCACCTCAGAAGAATGCAATTCTCTGGGCCTTTTAGGGGAAGTGGTGGACCAAGGAGTAGCAGGAACTGAAACCCCTTGAGGAGGCCACAACGATAGTAAAGCATTAAATAACCCCCGAGTAGAGGCCTGCCACTTACTTTGTGGATCCCTAGGAGCAGAAGAAACATGGTTAGTTTTCTGTTTCTTTTTTAAAGGGACAGCTGTCCTAGAAACCTGAGAAGGCCCAGACTCAGGATGGCATTCCACAACTGCAGTAGGAACCTCTTTCCTAAAGAGAAACTGTAGAACGCCACTAGACCCCTCTGAAACAGTAAACCGTGGTTCCCTCTGAATGCCCAAAACGGACACCTGCAAAGCCTCAGATGTGCCACCTGCCAGATCCTCACCGGCCTCCAACCCAAACGCGGTAGAGGAATCTGACAAAACAACTGGGTGAGCCTCTGGGTGCATAATAACCTCAGGAGAAACTCCCAGCAGAGGCTGGACAGCAGATGATTCCAGTCTTACCTTATGCACCTTCTTTCCAGACGGCTGACCCACGAGGCAGGAAGTTCCATCCATAGTACCCGCAGCAAGAAGCTTAAGTTGCTGGTTCTCGAGGTACAAGGAAAGGGAAGAAAGCCTACTACGAAGAGTTTTGGGGGCAAACGCCTGACTAATTGAACAAGATGTATGGTCGTGAGCAGTACCAAGGCAAACAAAACACTTATCGTGGCGGTCTTTATGGGGAATCAGTCTCCCACACTGGCATTTACCTTTCCTGGATGACATTAACCCCAAACAGCACAGAACAAACAGAAAAAGTAACTAAAAACCCAACTGGGTACTTTTCCCCTATTGTGAGGACTCCAGCAAACAGGAGTAAGCACAGAAAAGCCAATAAACAGAAAACGGTAAACAAACAAAAAAACAAAACAAAAAAACAGATGTACACAACAGACCGACGGTTAAAACAGCGTTCGGATAGGTGGCAAAGAAATTCTGAGGATGGTATGCCTGAAGGTCGCCTTTATGCCCTACCTTAGGCAAGGAGTGCGCAGGTGACATTCAGCGTACCTTAAAGCAATGGTAGACTTTTGTCAACTGGCCAGATGGAGGGTTTTACGGCAGAGAATTCCATTCATAAGGAATCCTGCAGCGGTGAATGTAAGGACATCAAATAGTGCTTATAGTTTATCAGATAGGCAGGTTAACTTTTCTTAGCCCCAGTCCCTTTCAGACTTCAAGGACACGTTCCAGACTTCAGCTTTCAGGGACATCTTCACACAGTTACCTATCCCCTTTGGAACCACCCTCACAAACCAGAGTTTAGGAATCTGTTTTTATAAAGGGGAGTTGTCCTGTTGGTGATTCCCAGTGAGCTAGTTGGTTGAAATGTAAAGTGGATATTTCTTACTGGAGGCTGAGCAGATGTTGCTCAGTGGCTGTCCATCTCTTTTGAAGAACTGTAACAGAATTCAATAAAGCCTCAGTTTTTCCATTTTACACAAAAAAATGCAACTACTATTTCAGTGCATGTAAGTGTTAAGCATCACAGAGCAGTAGGAAATCTCTTCTCACAGAGATCCTTCTCACTGACATGAGGATCCCTTTTCCTGGGACAAATTCCCATATAGGATTTTTTTGAGTAGATTCCCCCGTGGGCCCAAAGGTTTTAAAAGTTCCCCAGTTTATCAACTCTACACTCCACTTTTCATATAGTTCACCACAGGGTCCCTATCTGTTTAAACATTCATTCTCAAGGACTCCATACCTTTTTGTGGTAAGAAAAAAATAGTTCATATAGAGTAAGTAGTGTGGACATACAGATTTATAGGAGAAAAATATAGGGGAAAATATCATTGCTGCTTCTTACTGCAGCTAGCCAGCCATCTGTGTAGCATTACGTTTATTTGTTTGTTTTCAACAGTAAAAACAGTCTGTAGAAGCAGTTTTCAAATGAATTTTCTGTATAGGGATGAAAGGAAGTACTTTCTTGCAACAAATTTGTGGAGTAACAAAAAGTCCAGTCCATTCACAAACAGTCTTTCCGAAGTTCAATTCACTGTTGCAATATTCCTTCAGTGTTTTTCCAAAACAAACAGTACTTTTAAACTCACCAGTATTGTTAGCAGGATTTACCATACGCACAGGGTAACTTCCCATAGCTCCTGCCTCTTTCTGGCTTCAGTGACACCTTCACACAGCTCTCTTGGGACTCCTCTTTTGAGTGCTTTCTCAGCCCAGAGGTAAGGAACTTTCTACCTGAAGGCATAGTAACCCTCTTTAGGCAGGAGCTTCCTATTATTAGCTATGAATATGGTTTACCTTCCTGCTACTGTCTATCTGCTTGTGTCAAACTCTACGACAAACCTTCTGCAGTAAACATTGTGCTTCTGTGGGCAGTACTCACTGTGCCACAGCATGTATAATATAATATCAAATGAAACTAGCCATAAAATGAGACTATACTGATTCAGTTGTTTGCTGGTATTTACTGTTGTATTCACCGTTATTGTTATATATAAAACGTAACCGTGTGAGAATGTGTTAACCATTTGTAATCAGTAATTGTTTCTTCCTTGATGTACTTGTAATGCCTTTGTACTGGGTTGTGGCGGCTGAGAGTTTGCAGATAAGTACACTTAATAAATAAAAACAAATAAATCAATAAATCAATAAAAACAGAAACCGTGATACAAATTGGTTCCTGAAACTGACTTACATAATTGTCTAAACAGACAGGTGGTAGAATTTAATTATTGAATCATTAATTAATCCATATTAATATCCAAGTATCCAGTTAATCCTGTTAATGATTGAATGGGGCTGATGCATGTTTAAAGCAGAAAAAACAGTCCTATTCACTTTGGCGCAGCTGTTGGTCATTCCTATTATGTGGTATTGGACTGTCTCACTTTCCAAACAGGAAAGTGTCATGAATTAAGTCTGAGCTATGACTGTAGTTCTGAACTGAGCTTAGGCTTTTTTAAAGATAAAGTGACTAGGTGGAGTGATGTGGCATTACTTTTTAACGTGCTACAACTCAAGTCTTAGGCAGTGACACAGGAATAATTATGTAACAGTTGTTAACAAGGTTGCTATCAAAAGAGTTTTATACTTACATCAGGGTTACCTGAAACATATCCCTTAGGCTACACATACCTTGTCAAACACTTTCTAAGTGAATCTGGCAAATCATAAAGTGTTTTACAAGGTTTGTGTAGCCTAAGGGATATGTTTCAGGTAACCCTGATGTAAGTATATGTGTGTGTGTGTGTGTGTGGGGGGGGGGGGGATGCTGATTCTGTGGAATTACATTTTCCTTGTCTTCTAATGTGCCAGCCGGTATAAAATATGAATTTCAGCTTCTGTTTTATTTAAAAAAACAAAAGAAATAGAAATACAGCTTCTTTTGCTGTGGTTGAAACTTGATTCCCCAGTTTCTGATTACACTTTGCTTACATAATGTGCGTCATTATTGTCACCACACACCAAAGCATGCATCACTTCTTTGGTAAGCAGTCTAACTTTGTATTTAGCAGCAGTGTAATACCATAGAGTTAAGTCTTCTGTCGTATAAAGGCTTAGTCTCCAGGAAGTAGTACTATGTATGGGCTCTGCTAACTTCTCCCACAGAATATTTAGCGTTTCCTGTATTTAGGAGTTGTTCATATGAGAAAACTTTTGAAATGGCTCTGCTAATGTAACTAAACTGCTGAAGTACTTTGGAACAGTACTAATTGAAAAGAAAATGGGTAAAGTTAATGTGTAACAAATCACATAAGTAAGGTAATCCAGAGCTATAAATAGAACAGCAGATGTGAAGTATGTCTCACAGCTGGAGCATTGAGTTAAGACTGTGAGCTTTAGTTCCTGTGGCACAGGGTTTGACCGCCTCAGCTTTTGTTGGCCTACTGTGTGACCTTAAGCATGTTACTTTGTAGGTTCATAGGAGAATGCTAAGCTCTCATCCCAGGTGGGACATTTTAAGCCTAGCCTTGTTACCCGTTTGTCCCCTAGCTATGTTTTCCCATAGGTATTTAACTACCCTTGCCATAATTTTATTTAAATACTTGTCATTTGCATAGAATTAAATGTTATGGTTCCACCTTCAGTGTATTATGGGACGCTAATGTGGGGTAGGGAGTTTAACCACTGTCTTTGCCTGTTAGGAGTCAATCCTGGGATACATTTCCTATTTCCCATCCATTGGCCTAAGTTAATTTTGAATAGGGACATGGATGGGCTTTGCTTTACTCACCCCTAAAAAGGGACGGTGTGTCCAGTGGGCCCACCTGGTTAACAAATGGGTATTATTATTGTGTTCAAAGAATGGTTATGATCTCTTCCTTTTCACTTTGGCATCCTAAGAAAGTAAAGCTTTCAAAGTATTGTGATAATCCATTTTAAAGCTATGTTTTTGTATTTAGCTTCGTGGTTGCCATATCAGTTACTGTACTCAAGAAATTTAGGAAATTTCCTCGTCACACCTAAATTTAAATGTCTTTCCCTCTTCGTAGGAATGAAAAAGGTAATTACACAGAACAGAGAAACCTGTACCAAGGAGTTGCAAGCAACTAGAACTGAAACATACCTCATTAAAATTTGTCAGTTTAAACTGCATAGTATGCTAACAGTACCACTCTCCTGTAGTTCAGATTGTCCTGCATCCTTAATCCAGGTCTTCATTCAATTAATGCATAACAATTACACTATTGGTAGAAATTTCCAGAAAAGTAGTAGTAAAACTGTTATTAAACTATTGCCAGTACAGCTCAGCCTACAGAAACTGCAGAATTGTAAGTGTTTTGGTATTACAACTGATAGTAATTTATCCTTCCAGGACAGTGTAGACAGGTCACTGAGAGGCAGTCTATGCCTGCCTTATGAGGCATCCTCACATCCAGCATTAATGGGTATTTTGCACATTTGCAAAATGAATGGCATCAGAACCACTAGATCCAAAGATTTACATTTTACTTGTGACATAAATAAGACTTGTTGGCAAGATGGCTGTGTGTCTCGGAGGATCCCCATGCTCTGAAACAAGCTACACATTCATATGAAGCAGAGTCCACTCCAACCCTGTTTATGCATAACGTTGACCAATGGATGGGAAATCGAAATTCACTATGGGTCTGGCCCCCATGTCTCTGATAGATGGGGAAGAAAGTAATGCCCAAACTAGCCTCTAGAAACTTCCTTATGACATACCCCATCCTAATAAACGCCCATGATACATAGGGACACAGTTGGGTTGGATTGGACGGCAAGGCTTTTAAAGAAAGGCCCTGATGGTCATTGGCTTAGTATGTAACTATGAGCCTATGAATGTGTAAACCAAATGTTGGGGTGCTGTGTCACATCAGGTACTGGTACTCCTGGAAGTAAAATGACCAGCTAGTTTGATTCCATTGTATTCTCCTATCATCTGACTTTGTGCTGCACAAGCAGGTCATGTCTTAGAAGTGAATGTTGCTTCTCATCACTGTGTGATACAAAATAAAATTGAATGGGTAAGTGTATACTGCCAACTTCTCTTTGGTTACAAAGATTCATACAAACAGCTGTGCCCTCATTTAGCCTGTTTGCTAATTTGGTATCATCACAGCAAACGACTAAGGTCACTAAGTACATGCCAGCTTAAGAGTTCCAAAAAATGGCTATCAAGCATTGCACCAAC
>NC_056734.1:758301739-758339239 GCF_019279795.1 Protopterus annectens
TGGGAGTTTGCTAAACAAATATTACGGCTTTTCGGTAAGGTAATAGGAATCCTCCACTTTCACTGCACTTGTTGTTGATTTTTTCCCCATTCTTTTTTGGATCTTTTTCCCTGGATATCTCTGCAGAAAATTAGTTATTTAGCTAGACAACGCTGTCAACTTAACAAAAGTATATGTTTGTTATTTATTTATTTATTTACTTATGTATTTATAGGGATGGCTTAAATGTGTGATGTTAGCATAATGTTATAACTACAAAGCAAACGGGAGCGGTCCTGTGATTTGATTTTTAGAGGTAATTACATTTACAGGTAGGGATATTAATCGATCATCCTTGATTTTTATAGACCTGTCAGTCCTGTAGGATTTGAACTGGAGGATGAAGGAGCCAGCTTAATCTGACTAGTATAGATTTTAAATTCACAGCTCCTGGTTTACTGACCTGAAGAACTTTGTCTTTGAAAGCAGAGGCATTGTAAAGACCTTTGTACATTGCCTTACCTAAATGTTTGAGAGGATTGTGAAGAAATTAGATACTGTTATTTGTTCTAGCATGTCTGGCTGAGTTTTTGTGTATAATTTCAGATTAACCTGTGTATTGTATGCCAGCATGACAAGCTATGATATTGTAAATATGTTCTTACATGTTGATTTATAATCTGTTTGTACAGAATGTTTGTTTTGAAGACTTGAACAGTATCCTTTACATTTCTAACTATGCATGTTTGTGAAGAAATAGATTCTAAAGGCAAAGTGTCTCGGATTCAGCTGATCTGCAGATGTCATCGGAATGTTGTGTTATCCATGGAATTCAATTTTTTTATAGATGAGTGATCAAGGAAATTCCTCGCATGTATTTGGAATAACCTCATTTAGTTGAAACACGATTCACTATAGTGGATTTTAATGAAGAAATTTCACTGAACAACTGCAAAATACAAAATTATAAATGCAAGTTCACTGGAGTTCAAAAACTCGAATGCAGATTGGAGTTTGGACACAGTAGTTAGCGCAATGTAAGTTCATTGTTAGTGGAGCATTACACGAGGATAGAATTCTGGCAGCTAAAGCTGTGACAAGTTCCATTCTTTAACATAAACAAAACTGTAAAATTACTGCTGTAATCCATTTGGATAACTCAAAACCGTATCAGTATGTGGAGGGGAAAAAGGCTGATATTGTACTTACACCCCCAAAAAATGTATCGTCCTGTCCAAGTCACCTTAAATGACCCACTTGGAAATGCCATTTTTCAAGTCTGTATATGTAGACACCTCATCCTTTACCTTCCCTCAACTCTTTTTAACTCCATACTCAGATTGCAGTTAAAGTCCTTTAACATTTCAAACTCTGCTACAGAATAAGCAGTCTGTTCTCCTCCAAATGCTTTAACTGCTCTGGCAAAAGTACCACTGCCAAAACTGTATTTCTGTTTTCCCCTTCTACATACTTCTACAAACACTACTGTAATGCAAACCCAAAGTATGTTGCATTATCTCTCTCTCTTTCTGTTTTAGAAAAGCATAATTTGAATCCCTGTAACTGCACTTGCCACCTTTCTTCTATCTACTTTTCTATTCAGCTTAGTCGTACAAAGAAAATTGCCCCCCTCTGTCATCAAAACTTAAAGCAAAAAAACTTTGCTTATAGCCTTGGGGGATCTATTGGTGAAATTCTATCCTTAAAACCTTCCTTCAGGTTAGCAATGGGAGAGAAACTATCTTCCAGCTTGTCAACTTCCTGACATGCTGAAACCATCTTCCTTCAGGAGTTAGAAAGCAACAATCCCTGCTTTAAGAAATAATTATTTTCTCCAAAACAAATGCTAATATTTCAGGGATTCTATGTAATTACAGTATATTTCTTGTATATAAAGCATTGCATCCCAAAAATCCCCCCCACAAAAAAATAGTTATGGCTACTGATGCAAAGACCTGTGGATACTGCGGTGGTGGTGCTGCGGTAGCGTTGTCGCCTCACAGTTAGACGTTGCCCATTCGATTCTCAGAGCGTCTTCTGTGTAGCGACATGCGTGAATGGGCGTTCCTTTGTTGAAGGTTGTGCGTTGGGCCCGGCAAGCCAGTACGTAAAAATCTACTGCCAATCATTAGCGGACCGGAGTTCCGCTGTGGCGACCCTTAACCGGGAAAAGCCAAAAGACACAAACAAACTGATGCAAAGACCTGTAGGCATATGAATCCTTTTTATATATGCTATGACGAGCTCTATTTGCTTCTATGTATCCTGTATTCCACAAGGCTACTTGGTGTAACTTCTGTACTGGCTATAACTGCATATTCTGCATGTAAAATTATATATGCAAATATGCTCATTGATGTACTTTTGTTTCTTGTTAATTGCTGTAATTTTACATGTGTAATTGGTCGCCATTAGGTCTGTATAATACTTGTTATAACCGAAAAGGCCCGTTGGACCAGTTTGACCACCATGTAAACAAGCAAATCCTGGTCACTAAAGTAAAATTTCCACAGTACTCCTATTAAGCAGCTGCAAGTAATTCTCCAATGTGCTGAAATTAGTGAGACAATCCAAAAAGTTGAAAAAAAAAAGATCAATGGAGATGGCCCTGCTGCTGTTAATGTTTTCTGTGCATTCACTGAAAAAAGGACGCGCTTCAGTCTACAAATCTGCGTAGAAGAATTGGTGCTAACACAATTTATTTAATCAACTTTATTTGCACTTGTTTTACCCGGAGAATTCCAGTGGCTGTAGGCAGACGTCTAGAGAGGAAAACTCCATATAAAAAAATCTAACAAAATACAGAGAATAACATTAAATTACAGAAAAAAATGCTAAATTACCTCCTGTTAAGCGCATTGTTAGATGCCAATGCCATTTCTCTGGGCAAATCACTTAATTGCAGCAGCCTTCATAACTACACTCAAGCTTATACCCTCCCTGTGATTACTACCCACGTTGGCACCATCACTCTCTTGTACCTGACTGCTTAACACAGACTTGTACATATATATATATATATATATATATATATATATATATATATATATATACTGGCTCTTGCATCTACTATCTCATTGTACTACATTGAACTACCTTGTTTATCCTTTAACGGCTTGGTATATTTTTTGCTTTGAAAATTCTGTGTATTTTTGCTCGTTGCTAATCTTTGAATCTCACTGTACTTATTTTGTAGCTGCCCTGGTGTTGCTCTGTCCTTGGGCTGAGACTAAAGTAGGTCACTTGTGATCAGTGCTCCTCCCCGGTTACTTGTTTCAAAATAAATAAATAAAACTTGGGGAAAAAAATCACATAAACTACATCTAAATTTGAATGGAATATGCATGTGTAAGCATAATTTGCATAAACTGTTATGATGCAAATAATTAAAGTGCAAAACTGCAGATGTCATCATCAATTTGTTATTGACAGTGCACCAAACATCATTACTAGGTGTAAGAATAAAGTTTGTGACAAGTATGTAGAGTTGTATGGTTAAGCCAGTAGTAAAATAATCTAATCATAAAACAAAATGGAGATGTCACAATGGAGTCAACACTGAAATAAGTATAGTTTTAAAACAGTGGGACACCTAGAAAAGTTCCAGTTGAAGCAGTGTTGAGTTGCTTTCATAGCCCTGAACTACTTTGTAACAGGAGATTAAGAAATACCATACAGAGGTACAAAGAATTTAACAGAGAAGAAAATTTGACTTGGTGATGTACAAGGGCTTAGCCATGAGTTTGTGAGATATTGTTTCAGTTGAGATATAAATATTGTATGTTTAAGTGGAAAAGGATGGAGTTTCAGATGTTGACCCACAGTTTTGAGTCGAGTGCCTGTCCAACAGTATTATGAGCTTTGCTTATAATAAGTGGGGTTTGCCTTCAGACTGGGATATACTAGGAGAGTTTTGCTCAGTGAAACTCCTTCAAAGTTGGGCATTTATTTGGCTTTCTATGTGAGGTTGTGAGAAATCACTAGTTGGGTGAAAGTCACATGATGAGATAGCTATGTCCAGTTAATGTTTTTCAGAACCAAGCAGTGTTGAGACTTTTGTGCTTATCGTCAAATCTTGCTTTTTATTATGGCATTGTTCTAGCCTATTTGTGTAGTTTGGTGAAGCTGGTGAAGTGTATAGTAGCGTAGGAAGCAGATACTGCTTGAAAAAAAATTGCTTCATCATATCTGATAATGTTTAGCTCTATACAGAAAATGTTTCCGAGTCCTTTTGACTGCTTGCTGGGTATGTATTTCAGATGGTTACCTATACAGTCACTCTTTCATAGGTGAATACTAGGCTAGCTGCCCTAAAGAGCCATTTTAAGTCTAGCCAATAACCCAAGGCCAGAATCAAACCCTGTAGTTTGTGTCTGAGGTGATGACCTTTACTATTATGCCAAACCCACCCCTCCTAATAGGTTTGTGTAGGTTAGAAGCTCAGTTATATTCTTATTGGCTGAAGTAATAGTGAAAAGTAAATTGTATGAGGAAGACTTGGGAATGAGTAGGATTGTTGCCATTTTTATTCTTGCTGTCACTGCTACTACTGCTCTAATAGTTAAGAGCAGTTGTTGGCTTCCTAGCCAAGATTCCATGGATGAGGAAGAGTCTTGGGTTATTTGTTGTAATTAAAGTCCGTTTTTAGTGTAGCAGGTGAGTAGAATTATCCACATATTGAACATTAGTGGCATATTTTAAGTATTGATCATTTATAAATATGTTAAACAGTATGGGACCTGGTATAGACCTTTGCGGAACACTGAGACCGTGTGAAAAGTTTATTCATTTTGCCACTTAACTGCTTGAAGTCACTTAGGTAAGAACCGGAAGAGGGATGAGTGAAACGGGCCAAATGTGAATAGTTTATGAAGCTGTTGGTGTGCGATGGTATCAAAGGCTTTGGATAGATCAAGAAATAGAGCAGGAACGTAGCTTCCTAGAATTTCTGTTAATATTAACAGAATTAACAAAGCTGAGATGGGCTGTGGTAGCAAATGCCATTCTGGGTTATAGAGAGAGGATTGTCAAGAAGGTGCACAGGTAGCAGCATTTGTATGCATTTTTTCCAGGATTTTGGATATTGGAGACTGTATGTCTATAGTTTCAGAAGTAAGTGGAGTTTCTGCCTGTATGCAGGGGTAGGATGAAGGATTTTGCCCAAATGGCTGGGACATAGATCCATTCAGGAACATTATTAAGGCAGAAATAGGGTATGCCAGAGCAGCGTGAGCAATTCTGATGTGTTCGGCAGAGAGATTGCAAGCTGGAAATCTGGTTGATTTTTTAGTACCTGGAGCAACTTTTAACTGAAGCAGGGACTGGTTTGAGGGATAAAGTGTTTGAATGAGCAGATGGTAAGGGGGATCTAAAGGTTTTTGTGAGTTTTTTCCCCCCACTGGTAAGTATTGCTACAGGTTTTATGAAATGGGAGTTGAATTGACAAGCAGTGCTGTCTGACTGTGTTTGGATGGGATTGGCTGAGAAGTACAACCAGGAATTAAGAATTTTAATCTTGTACTTAATATGATTTTGAAGCTGTCTGAAAGTTTGAAGGTTTACTTGTTCATTCAGTACATGTAGGAACATTTTTTTTTATGTGTATACGTGTGTGTGTGTGTGTGTGTGTGTGTGTGTGTGTGTGTGTGTGTATATGTGTGTGTGTGCATATATATATATATATATATATATATATATATATATATATGTGTGTGTGTGTGTGTGTGTGTGTGTGTGTGTGTGTGTGTATATATGTGTGTGTGTATATACGTGTGTGTGTGTGTATATACGTGTGTGTGTGTGTATATACGTGTGTGTGTGTGTGTGTACAAAGACTTTGCTTATTTTCTGCAGGAGACCTTCTATTCTCAGTCTTTTCTCCATCTGATACCTGTATTCAGGTGCTATAAAGAGTTACCATGTTGGTAATATTTTTCCTTCCTTTACCATCGTTGGTAACCTTCTTGTCTCTCCAGTCTTTTTTCCTTTATTTTTTAGATAATGTCGGACAAGCCAATTGATTTTTTTAAAAAATGCACTTCCTGTGGGCACAAAATACCAAACTCCAATGTCCACCAGGAATGTGTACATTGATTGAAACCCAGTCATATATCACATGTGAAGAACACGACCATCATGCTCTGGTTGAATGCTGCATCAAGTTGGTTTTTAAGAGTCTTTTGCCTTCTTCCTCTTCTTCTTTTGCTTCTCTGTCTGCTGGAGCTTCCTTTTCCAAGAAGCCTCATGAGAAGGCCAAATGGGATTGTTTGAGCAACAGTAAGTAAGAAAGGGAACCATCCCCTGATCTCTCTTCTGCTGTTCCATGTTCTTCTCCACCTGAAAAAAATTTCCTAAACCATCGGATCAGTGAGGTCCATCAGATCTGACAACATTTAAGACTAAGTCACTGGCTCACTGCACTTCCTTCTTTACCCTGGAGCCAAAATCATCTGATCTAATTACCTTTTCTCCAAGCAACTTTGAGAAAAAGTACCAAGCTGCCCTCCACCTCGTAATCTGTTTCTTTGGGCCCAGATTCAGTCAGTAGTTGTACTGTATCAGTCTCTCAGTGATGTCGTGAACCTGCCTTCGGCACCTACCCATTTGCTGACTCCTATTCTGATCTGATCTTCGATTTCCAAGCCATCAGACCCAAGAATCCAGAGTCTGTCTTTGTCATATCCAATGGTTTGGCCTTCTTCGACTACATCTCTGTTCCAGTCATTTCTGACCTTGCAGAACCAGAGGTATCTTGAAGATGAAGCACTGCTGCTGGATCTGTAGCATTAGGGTCAACTCCAGTGCCCCCGGAGCAGTCTCTTCCTCTCAGAGCCTTGGCTCTGGACAGCTCAGGTCCAACTTCTGCCTCGAGACCAAGCCATAATGATGCTCTGAACCATTCTGGTCAGCTGTTTTTGGTTCCTGCCAGGGTGAGTCTTGCCTCTCCTATATCTTCAGCCTTCGAGGTAGAGAGAGTTTTTTCCTTCTCTGTGGGTAGGGCTTTCTTGCTCCCCTCAGGTCCACCCACTTCACAGCTGTCTGCTGTGGTCTGTGAGCCTATACATCCTGTCACATTGAGGAAGCCGGCCTGTAGAAGTCTTGAGACTGTCCTCGTTCAGGACTCCTCTCACACTTCCAAGTCCTCTATGGAACATCCCACCAGAGAGCCCCCCTTTGAAGCATATGTGCAAGAGGAGGCACTTCAATCCTCCCCCTCACAGAAGACACTGATTTCGATGAGGGGGAAGGGTCCCCAATGTCACCCCTTGAGGGCATCTCATTTGGTGAAATACTCAAGCTTTTGAAAGGTGATTGGTCTTCTGACCCCTAGTTTCCAAGGAGAGTCAGTGTTCCCTGATGCTTTCAGAGCAGTTTAGTTGTTTCCTGGGTAGTACCCCATCAGATGAGATGGTAGCCCTCCTCTCCTGCTGGGCATGGTAGGACCCAGATGACATGGAAGTCTGTCCCCAAACAACCAGATAAATGTTTAGTTTCACCAAAGGATAGGGTCCACTGGAACAAGGGTTCCCCAGTCGATGCTGTTGTCGTAGCAGCAGCCACCAAGAAAGAACTTCCAGTTCTTCTCTCCATCCCCCAACAGGGAGCTGAGGGAGTTGGACAGGTTTGGGAAATGCATGTATGCATCAGCAACCTTTGCCCTTAGGTTGCTGAATTATTTGGCATACGTCACAAGTTTTCAGAGGGACTTAATTGAAAAGTTTTTTTTCCAATGCCCTCTCTGGGTCCACGTCTGCAGAGGACAAGAAGACTGTTGCTATGCAACTGGCCACCATACTGTCCCTACTGAATACTTCTGTGAGGCTTATTTCACATGCCTCAGAAAATGCTTCAGGAGCCCTGTGGGTTCAAGAATAACCACAAGATTGTGTGCCTGGATGTGCCTCTGTGACTTTTCAGAGTCTTTCAAATTATCCATCACCAGTGCTTCCTTTTAATGGATTTATTTTATTTGGTCCCAACATTAAAGAAACCCTATCTGCTGTAGGGATCCATTTTTCTACTCCTCAAAGAAACCTTTTCACAGAAACAGAAAAGTGGCAGGAAAATGTGGTTCTGGAAGTCACAAGGCTCTTCCAGGACTCCTATTTGGACAAATCCCACCCCTATGGCAGATGGAGAACTCTAATAATAGATGACGCCCTCATGGCAGAGTAGGCCCACAAAATCAAGGTTTCAGAGCTTTATTTTCTGAGAAATGCTGTTGCACTCTTGGAGATAGTAAGGGTTATTTATCCCTGCATCTACAAACCTGAACAGCTATCAACAAAGACACTTGGGTGCAGAAAATAATCTCTGGAGGATATTGCATACCTTTTTCCCCTACAGCTCCCTAATCATTCTACAAAACTCCCAAACATTCCACCAAATCAGAGAAACACAGCAGCCTTAGAAATTCAAAAACTGATGGAAAAAAGATTCATCCAGATGGTCCCCCAGAACAACAAGGATTTGGAATTTATTTAGGGTTCTTTTTTTAGTGCCAAAAAAGGGACCCAAGACTTATCTTGAATCAGTTTAAACCAATATGTCAAATGCTGCAAGTTCAGAATGGTCACTGTTCAATCCATTCTGCCACTTCTGTGTAAGAATGATTGGATGTACATGCACTAGATCTCCAGGCTGCATACTATCACATTAAAATAGACAAGACGGTCTAGGACATGCCTTCATTTCTAGCTGGGAGACATTCTTTATCAGTTTAGAGCTCTGCCCTTGGTCTCACCACAACCCACAAGGTGTTCACCAAGTGCATGGCAGTGGTCACAGCTCTCATGAGACTGCCAGGATTTTGGGCGTTTACAGATCTCACAACTAGCTCTTATCTACTCTCCTTCAAGCATCTTCTGATTCAAGTCCAGGACTACTTGCTTTCAGCTATGTCTCCAGTGGGGCATTACAATAAACTATTTCCAATTTCCGAAGTCCTGGAGTTCATTGGTGCTTGTCTGAACACGGTCACAAAAATAGGAACTCTCCCTCAGTCAAGGATAAATACATTGCGGGATCAAGCATCCCAATTAGTCTCATCCTTGCCCACCAGCAAGGTTGATTTTGCAACTTGTAGGATCATGGCAGCTTCCATAACTCTAATACAAATAGCAAGATATTATGTGAGAGTACTTCAGTGGACACTGGCAGTGCAATCGTCTGTCAGAAGTCATCCACTGTCTGCTCCAATAATTACTATGAGAATTTGCAAAGAACATGTTTCTTGGTTGATCACTGCAAGGGAAGTTTCTCAGGGCCACCCTTTTATCCTTCCACCACCCATAGCCACAGTGACCACAGATCCCTTCCAACTAAGGTTGGGTGACATTTCTTGTGAAAGACCATCAAAGACACTTGGGCCAATCTTCACATCAATATCCTGGAAATCCACATCTAAGTTTTCATAAGGAGGGGATCTGTCCTCTCATAAATCCTTCCTTTGTACCAAAGGTGGCTTCAGAAATGGCTCTGAATCAGTCAACCTTCCAGTCTTCTTTCTAATTAAGGAGACTACATGCGTCATCTTCTACGTGTGCATAGGCAACATCGATTTTGTATTCACAGAACAAAATATTTCAGAAAGTCAGATAAACTATTTATTTGCCAAAGTAGGGAAACCTGTCTCAAAGGTGACTTGAGCCAAGTGGCTTATTGATTTTATGTTTCTTTTGTATACAACAAAATGGAATTGACACTTCCCAGACCCCCTAAGACTCATTCAACCAGATTGGTAGCCACATCGTCTGCCTTATTGGTCTAGTGTTTCTGTAGATGACATTTGTGGAGCTGTTACTTGGTCTAACTCGCATACCTTTGCTACTCACTACAAATTGGACATTTTGTCTAGGAACAGAGCAACGTTTAGGGATGTCCTTCAAGGATGCATCTGCAGTCCTTACAAATGGGTTGTCCTGTCGTCAGGCAGCCCTTCGGTCGGCCGGATTCCAAAGTCTGGGTCTGGCCTCGGCTGGTGTCGCACTTCACCCGACGTCATAGCTGCAGTTCTTCGGGTATAAAGGCATCAGCCAACGCCATTTTCCTCAGTCTTTCTTGCCGCGTGGCGCCCGAAGCAGAAGCTGTTCGCAAGTGCTGGTCGGTCAGATCCAGAGATTACTACTACCGAATACTACTTCGAAGACTTCTAAAAGCTAAGTACCCCGTTGGGGACTCTTTCTTGCCTCAGCCGATGTCAGAAAAAGTGAATAACTGTTTAACTTGTGGGAAACAAATACCTCATAAAGATTTCCACTCTTACTGCTTACCTTGTTTAGGCCCAGACCACGACGTAGCAGCTTGTTTAGCCTGTGCTTCTTTCAACCGACGGACGCTTAGACGTCGGTCGGAGTTTGCTGAACAGTTTTTCGGCTCAGATTTTGCGTACATAATGCCGTCTGATCCTCCGACTTCACAAGTTGTTAAATGCAAAGAAAAGGACCGACACTCGCGGTCCGCGGTTTCGGCCGAAACCGCGGTTAAGCAAACCGCGAGTGTCTCGGTTTCGGCCGAAACCAAGCAAACGGTTCTATCTTCAGCCGAATCCATGACTACTACCGAGGCCCCTTCTAACCTGGTTGAATCGGCATCTGAAATTCTACCTGCTACTGTGGTTTCTCAAGAATTATCGGACACCATCCCTTTGGATGTTTCAACCCCTGCACGTGGTGCTGCTAGGCCGCCTGCAGCCATGTCCATAAAGGCCTTTGCCAGGGCTAAAGCAGCCAAAACTTCTAAGTCTGTGCCTGTTAAGCCCCCCTCTCACAGGCCCAGTTCCCGTTCCCAAATGCTCACTCTGGCAGAGGATCTCATCTCTTTAATAAGGGGATCCCAATCTCATCCAGACAGGGCCTCTCAGCCTCCTCCAGAAAAGAGACCTAGAGCAGAGCCCCCTGAGCCAGTGTCCTCAGATGATTCTTCTGATGATACAGACAATACAGACCATCCAGAGGCTCCTTTTTCTACTTATGAAGACTCCGATGCTGAGGAATCGATTCCTTCTGCCTCTCCACCAGAGGAATTTTCCTTTGGGGAAACCTTACATGCCATGAGAGAGCAATTCCAATGGCAGGGGCAAGATTTCTCAGATTCAAGGAAAAGGCTTAGGACCTTTTTGCATTTACCACAACATAGGCCTTTAGCTATACCTCCAGTTCTTCCTGTTGTAGACGATGCATTTAATGATGCTTGCACTGCTCCTGATAATTTGCCTCCAGCCCCTGCTAAGCCCGATAGGTTCTACAGGGTCCCGGACACACATCACCATTTATACAAGGCTCCTTTTGCAGATCCCGAGACTATCTCCCAGGGGCCTAAGGCAGTAGCTTCGACCTCAGTTAAAAACCCTCTCCCTTCTGAAAGGGAATCCAGGTCCTTGGAGAGATGGGGTAAAAAAGTATACACCTCTGCTACTCTCTCAGCTAGGGCATTGAACTGTCAGTTTCATATGATCCAATACCAGGAGTTTATGCTTGATCAGTTAACTAAGAAACTGTCCTCTGATGATTCTTTAGATAAGAAATATGTTCTAGAAATGGTGCATAACATTCAGCAGGTTAGTAACCATTCTTTAAAATGTGGCTATGATGCACTGGAGGCTTCCTTTAGATCAGCCATGACTGGCACAGTTATAAGAAGGCATGCATGGTTGAAAGAACAGGTCTTGCCGGATCATGTTAAAGCAAAACTATTAGATGCTCCTATGGATAAGGTCAGTTTATTTGGTTCTCCTGCTCAGCAGGTACTGAAGAAAATGGAAGAGAAGGCAAAATCTGTACAAACAGTGAAAGATTTCTTACAGGTTCAGCCTCCAAGGTTTAGCAGGAACTGGCCTTCCAAAAATTGGTCCTTTCCAGACTCCTCTAAAACAGAGAGGCAGGAATAGGTGTTCAAGAGGCAGAAATCAATCCAGAGGAGGTGCCTACAGGGGACGCCAGTGGCAAGGTAACAACCAGCGAGGCACAGACACAACTACTACCACTGCAACAGAACAATCACAGTGACTTGGCTCTGGCACCGCCTACCAGGGAACAAATAGCAGCACCCTTAGGCGGAAAGTTAGCCTTATTTTCAAAAAACTGGCACTACATCACAAGAGACAAGTGGATTTTGTAAACTATAGACCAAGGCTACAGGTTTCATTTCCATACTTTACCAGAAAAAAGAGGAATGCCAAACCTACCACCAAATCAAAAGACAGAAGCTCTAAAACAAATAGCTCAATTAGCAAAGATGAGAGCTGTGGAAAGGGTACCATCTATGGAACAAGGAAAGGGATTTTACTCCAGACTATTCCTGGTACCAAGAAAAGAGAAAAATTGGAGGCCTATTCTCGACCTGTCCGCTTTAAACACATTCATCATTGTTCCAAAATTCAAAATGCTGACCCTACAGCAACTTCTTCCCATGCTGGGCAAGGAGTATTGGCTGGTGAGACTCTAGATCTCAAGGAGGCATACCTGCACGTCCCCATACGACCAAATTGCAGAAGATACCTCAGATTTCTTGCAGGATCAGAGCATTATCAATTCTCAGCATTGCCCTTTGGCTTATCTACTGCGCCCAGAGTGTTCACGAAATGCCTGGCATCAGTAATCGCTCACTGCAGGCTTCAGGGAATCCAAATATATCCATACCTGGACGACTGCCTGATGCAAGCGGACAACAAAAACAAGCTAACAGAAGACTTACAAAGAGTCATTTGCTTACTGCAAGCCCTGGGATATACAGTCAATATAAAAAAATCAAGACTGATACCATCCCAAAGAATAACCTTCTTAGGTGCAGAATTGGACACAGTAAAACAGATGGCATTCCTAACTGCAGAAAAACAAGAACAACTTCCTCTCTACTTCTTGGCATTAACAAAGCAGAACAAACTAACAGCAAGGAAAGTACTGCAGGCCTTGGGCTTCATGGCATCCTGCATAATCCTGGTCCCTCATGCCAGACTGCATATGAGAAAGCTACAGTGGTACCTGAAGAATTTATGGTCTCAACACAGGCACAGCCTAGAAACCGAAATACCACTAATCCCATGTCTGAAACAAGAGTTCCTATGGTGGGCTCAGGCATGCCAGTCAAACCCAGGTTTGCCCTTCCACAGCATTCAACCAAGCCAAACCATCACAACGGACGCCTCAGACTTCGGTTGGGGGGCCCACATGCTGGACAAGTGCATACAAGGC
The DNA here is from genome assembly GCF_019279795.1 of Protopterus annectens. Taxonomy (NCBI): domain Eukaryota; kingdom Metazoa; phylum Chordata; order Ceratodontiformes; family Protopteridae; genus Protopterus; species Protopterus annectens. The sequence continues at coordinate 758,314,909 of NC_056734.1, forward strand.
TTATGGACTCCAGATCAGCTGCACCTGCACATAAATCAAAAGGAAATGCTGGCAGTAAAACTAGCAATCCAGAATTTCAGACCATTCCTCCAAGAAGGGCAGTTGACAGACAACACCACAGTCATGTGGTACATCAACAAACAGGGAGGCACTCATTCATATCCTCTATGCCGGATGGCACTGGACCTATGGAATATGGCTTTGAGCTACAACATTCAGTTACAAGCAATTTTTGTACCGGGAAAAGAAAACATCCTAGCAGACATATTAAGCAGAACTACCTCGGATGCTCACGAATGGATGCTACACCTGGACATCTTCAAGGTCATCACAAGGAAATGGGGACTGCCACAAATAGACCTATTCGCATCCCCACTCAATCACCAGCTCAAGAAATTCTGCACAAGGACGTACCACCCACTTGCTTGGAAGGTGGACTCTCTATCCTTCAGTTGGAAAGGCCTGACAGTATATGCATTCCCACCTTTTCCTTTGATGCACAAGGTGCTATTGAAAATCAAAGAAGAACGTCCAAGGATCATCCTGATAGCTCCAGACTGGCCAAGACAACATTGGTACCCATTACTGAGGAGCATGTCTCGGGGGAAAATGTGGACACTACCCCTGATTCCTTTGCTGTTAACTCAGAGCGGCTACAACACCCTGCATCCAAACCTGAAAACTCTGCAGCTGACTGCCTGGAACATTACATAAGAGCAACTAACCCAGATTTATCCCAAAGGGTTAAAGACATTATCCTTGAGGCCCGCAGACCCTCAACAAGAAGGAACTATGCAGGAAAATGGAAAAGGTTTCTCATTTGGAGTACTGAAAGGGGAAAAGATGTGTCAAAGGTAGATATTGCCAACATCCTGGAGTATTTGGCAGAGCTTTTCCATACAGGCCTGTCCTATTCCTCCATCAAGATACATGCATCAGCTATTTCTGCAGAATACAGCTTGATCCCCTGTCTTCTCAAGATCCTCTACTCAGGCAGTTTCTGAGAGGAATTAAAATGTAAAACCTCCTAGGAAACCACCATTACCAGCATGGGACTTGAACTTTGTGCTAGAAAAATTGACACTCCCCTTTCGAACCAGCAGCAACAGCAGATCTTCAACACCTATCCTGGAAAACTGCTTTTCTGCTGGCAATTACCTCAGCAAGAAGGGTTTCTGAGCTACAGGCTTTAATGGCAGTACAACCCTTCCTAATCTTCCATCAAGATAGAGTGTCCATGAGAACAAATCCTACATTTATGCCTAAGGTGGTATCCAGAGTGTCTTTAAACCAGGCTATCCACCTACCTACCTTCTTCCCCAATCCACAGAACAGGGGAAAGACTGCTGCATACTTTGGATGTACATAGACAGTTGCTACTACCTGGACAGAACCAAGGGCAATAGAAAACTGACCAGCTTCTGGTAGCATATGCAACAGGAAGGGAAGGAAAAGCAATTTCAAAACAGACAATCTCCAAGTGGATAGGAAATTGCATCAGATTCTGTTACTCCTACCATGGAAAGCAAACTCCACAGAACATAAGGCCTCATTCTACAAGGGCTACAGCCACTACCACAGCTTTCTTACGAGGAGTGGCTACCAAGGACATTATAGAGGCTGCTACTTGGACCTCCGTGCATACATTTGCCAAGCATTATAACTTACCTTTATACTCTAGATCCCGAGCAGGTTTTGCCACTGCTGTTTTGCAAGGGATCCTAACTACACCATAACTTCTTCTTCCTCCTCCCCTAGTTTGGCTATGGTATTCTACCCATTTGTAAGGACTGCAGATGCATCCTTGAAGGACATAGTACAGTTTTGTACCTACCATAAATGTAGATGTCCGAACAGGAATGCATCTGCAGTCAGGATTACCCACCCTCCTTCCCCTCTGTGGTATTCCTAGGGTATTTGCCCATCTAATAGCTAGCTGGGGGGGATGTCTTATGGTGTATTTGTTTGTATATATGTACATACATGCTTATTTTTTGTGTTTGCCTTCTACTATTTGGAAACATTGGCATTTATCCAAAATTTAGCTATCCAAGAGGGCAACTGGCATCTGGGGCAAGAAACACTGAGGAAAATGGCGTCGGCTGATGCCTTTATACCCGAAGAACTGCAGCTATGACGTCGGGTGAAGTGCGACACCAGCCGAGGCCAGACCCAGACTTTGGAATCCGGCCGACCGAAGGGCTGCCTGATGACAGGACAACCCATTTGTAAGGACTGCAGATGCATTCCTGTTCGGACATCTACATTTATGGTAGGTACAAAACTGTACTTTACCACCTGTCCCACTTTGCGAGGGACAGTCCCTCTTTGGGCAGTTGTGTCCTGACAAAAAATTGTAAAAATGGCAAATGTCCTGAGATTTTAGGACAATTATTTCCAATATTTTATGTAATAGTTGCATAAAACTGTTATTCTGCATCTAAAATACCTAAATGTTATAAGAAACAGAATAAACAACTAAAATGCTACAAGAATAAGCTTTTATTTAGGCAAAAAAATTAAGTTCTATCCTTTGTACTGACCGTGGGTATGTGTCGACCTGTAAAATCTGATGTTTGTACCAAAAATGTCCCACTTTGGCCATTTGAAAAGGTGGCAACCCACGTTTGACTCAGCTGTTCTTTGAAATATCCCTGCTTGAGGAACTCCCTGGGTTTTTCTCTAGCTTAGAACTATGCCCCATCAGTTGAGGAGTAAATGAAAAAGACAACATCGGATGTAAATGTGTACGCACCATAAATATGTATCTGTGTTGTCTGTTTTTGTCCTTCCTCTACTTCCCTCCTGCCATTTGTCCTTCCTCTACTTCCCTCCTGCCATCCCCCTTCCTGTTTCACAGTTATTTCCTATCATACAAAGTTCCTAGTTTGGCTTGAGAACAAAATATGTTGCTTGACTGACTAGCTTCAGCTATTCTCTCCTTGTTCCTTTTATGTCATCGTAGGGAATAACTATACAGATATATTTTTTTATATCCTAGATTTTTGTATCCATATCATACAGTGACAGGAGGGCAAACATGATCTGAAGTAATGCTGTTGATGAGGAGGATTATGTGTTAGAAGAGGAGCTCAAGCTATGGATACAAATTTCTAGAAGTGGCTGAAGTTGGATCCAAGGTCGGATTTGAAGCCCATCAGTTAAGGTAGGATGAAAACAGACCACACACCTACATAGTTATGGGGAGTACATAAGTTTATGTTTAGAACATTGCCAAGTATTGATAAATTAAAAGTTATCTACATTAATACAGTAAGACCATACTAGCTTTTATATTAAATAGGATAACAGGATAGCATCAAAAGAATAATTTGAGTAAGCTGATAGCATTGAGATCTACAGTGGATATAAAAAGTGTACACGCCCCTGTTAAAATGCCAGGTTTTTGTGATATAAAAAAATGAGACCACTATAAATAATTTCAAAACGTTTCCAACCTTTAATGTGACCTGTAACCTGTACAATTCAATTGAAAAGCAAACAAATCTGTTAGAGGGAAAAAATATAAAAAATAAATATACAATAAGCTGGTTGCATAAGTGCACACACCCTTAAACTAATACTATATTGAAACACCTTTTGATTTAATTGCAGCATTCAGTCTTCTTGGTAGGAGTCTGTCAGCATGGCCCATCTTGACTTGGCAATATTTGCCCACTCTTCCTTGCAAAAGCACTCCAAATCTGTCTGATTGCGAGGGCATCTCTTGTGCACAGCCCTCTTCAGGTCACCACACAGATTTTCTATTGGATTTAGGTCTGGGCCATTCCAAAACTTTAATTTTCTTCTGGTGAAGCCATTCTTTTGTTAATTTGGATGTATGCTTTGGGTCATTGTCGTGTTGAAAGGTGAAATTCCTCTTCATCTTCAGCTTTCTAGCGGACACCTGAAGGTTTTGGGCCAAAAGTGACTGGTATTTGAAACTGTTCATAATTGCCTCCAGCTTGACTAAAGCCCCAGTTCCAGCTGAAGAAAAGCAAGCCCAAAGCATGATACTGCCACCACCATGCTTCACCATGGGGATAGTGTTATTTTGATGATGTGAAGTGTTGTTTTTTGCTCCAAACGTACCTTTTGGAATTGTGGCCAAAAATTTGAACCTTGGTCTCATCAGACCATAACACATTTTCCCACATGCTTTTGGGAGACTTAGTTTTGCAAATTTTAGCTGGGCCTGGATGTTTTTCTGTGTAAGAAGAGGCTTCCCTACCCCATGGTCCAGACATATGGAGAATACAGGAGATTGTTGTCACATGTAGTACACAACCAGTACTTGCCAGAAATTCTTGCAGCTCCTTCAGTGTTGCTGTAGGTCTCTTGGCAGCCTCCCTGACCATTTTTCATCTTGTCTTTTCATCAATTATGGAGGGACGTCCATTTCTTTGCAATGTCACTGTTGTCCCATATTTTCTGAACTTTTTGATGACTGTCTTCACTGTGTTCCATGGTATATCCAATGCTGTGGAAATGTTTTGTACCTTTATCTTGACTAATACCTTTCAACAGTGAGGTACCTTTGATGTAAGCTCTCTGCGAACTATGGCTTTTGATGTAGCGGGCAACTGCGTAAATGTCAGGAAAATCCTACTAGGACAGATTAACTTTGTTTGGGGTTAATCAGAGTCTCATACATTGATGGCAGGTGTTTACCCAAGAAGACTGAATGCTGTAATTAAATCAAAATGTGCTTCAACAAAGTATTAGTTTAAGGGTGTGCACACTTATGCAACCAGCTTATTGTACTTTTTTATTTTTTTATATTTTTTTATATTTTTTCCACCAACAAATTTGTTTTTCAATTGAATTGTACAAGCTATAGGTCACATTAAAGGTGGGAAAAGTTGTGAAATGATTTATTGTGGTCTCATTTTTTTATATCATAAAAACCTGGCATTTTAACAGGGGTGTGTACTCTTTTTTTTTTTTTTTTATATCCACTGTATAATATGCCTGGATCTGCATAAAACATTTGATTCCTTTAAGTTTAGAAATATGCTGTTTTCCAAGTGATTTTTAGATATGTTATTTGCCCCTGTTTAACAAAATTAATTCTCATATGTTTACTAAGAAATTAAAGGTCCTAGTTTAAGGTAATCAAGGGCATGAAACAAGGTTGCTTTGTTACTTTTTTGAAGAACTTGCTGTATTCAACTGGACGTATAAGAGAATTTAAGTACCTTTATCTGCACTTTTTTTTTCAAAAAAATACAGTATTTAAATTGATTTTAACTGTGTTGCAGGAATATTAACTGAACTGGAAGTTAGTCAGTGTTTGCTGAATTTTGTTATTTGCTAGTAATTACAGGTGTGGGGTAGCCACATTCTTTGATTTCCTGTCCTTGCCTATTTAAGTGGTACAGTGTGAAATATTTTCTGCTTAAAAACCTCAGCTTTGGCCGGCAAAGAACTTGCTGTATTCAACTGGACGTATAAGAGAATTTAAGTACCTTTATCTGCACTTTTTTTTTTCAAAAAAATACAGTATTTAAATTGATTTTAACTGTGTGTTGCAGGAATATTAACTGAACTGGAAGTTTTGACTCTGCTCTTCAGTTAGTCCCACACACCCTCCCTGTTTTTGTTTTGGTGTTAATCTTAGTGGCCTTGAAACTGCCCGCCCCTCTTGTAAATTTGTGTTTGGATACTCCTTCTGGGCCCATCTCATTTGCTCACTCAACTGAGTGCAGTGAGATCATATTCTGATTTCAGGCACTCTTACTGTGTACAAAGTGAGTATCTGGGAAACAGAAAAAAAAATTTAAGCTTGTTTCCTGCCTTTCCTGTTAAGTGGTATAGACTATTTGTAGGCTTCTGAGCCCCCAAGCCCTTCTGTGTTGGAGGGAAGCCTTCTAGCTTAGTTTTTTTTCTTATAACTAGCCAGTTTTCTAGTTTTCAGCACTCAAATCTGTTTCTTTGATCTCAGCACTTGTTCACAAAAAAAAAAAAAAAAAATTTCATCTGCTTTTACTGTACTTGTGTTTCTACCTACTTTATTTTACCTTTGCATCATCTTAAAAGTATTCAATTGTATTTATTACTGCTTGGTGTAACTCATTCTAAGCCTTTTGGTTTAAACACTTGGGCTTTGGACCAGTTGTTTTGCACTGAGAGGGTTTGTGGTCTGCACTGTAGTGGCAGAACAGGTAGCTTACATCCTTCTAGGTTGGGAACTGCTGATTGAGGGCTCAGTGTCTGTTATTCTAAAAATGTATTAATTCTGGTTTAAGCACTTGGGCTTTCAGGCCAGTTATTCTACATTGAGGGTTCGTGGTCTACACTCATGTGGGAGGAGAGGCTGGACTCTGCCCTTCTGAGCTGGGAATTTCTGGTTAAAGGCTTATAGCACATGCATATCTGAACTGCTTCTTACTGAAGTTGGTGTGCCTTGTTTGCTGTGGCATAGACTGGATTCGGGCCTGCTGGATCTAGCTTTGTTTGTGTAACTTGAGCACTAATCCAGGCATTCTCTGAAGTATTCAATTGTATTTATTACTGCTTGGTAGTAACTTGATTAAAGTGTAGCTATCATTCTAAGTCTTTTGGATTAAGCACTTGGGCTTCAGACCAGTTGTTTTACATTAGGAAGGTTTGTGGCATGCACTGTGGTGGCAGGGCAGGTAGCTTTCATCCTTCTAAGTTGGGAACTGCTGATTGAAAGCCCAGTGTCTGTTATTCTTAAAGTGTATTAGCTCTGCTTTAAGCACTTGGGCTTCAGGCCAGTTATTTTACATTAAGAAGGTTCGTGGTCTGCACTCTTGTGGGAGAAGAGGCTGGACTCTGCCCTTCTGAGCTGGGAATTTCTGGTTAAAGGTTTATAGTGCCTGAATATTTGAACTGTATCTTACTGAAATTGGTACACCTTGTTTGCTGTAGCATAGACTAGATCCAGGCCTGCTGAATCTAGCTTTGTTTATATGCTTGTTGTTTGTTTGCTTGTTATTTCCCTGGAATGCCAATTCCACCTAATCTGTGCTTCTCAGCTTCTGTGGATCACTAGTGATATCTGCATTGCTTACTGTACTTATTTCCTTGTTTCACTTGAAAGAAAGTTACTGTTTGTCGTTTTTGCATTTAAGTTACCTGTAACACATTGCACTTAAGTTACCTGGCACTTGCTCGCTAAAGCAATTATATAAGTCAGCACTAAAAAATTAAAAGCACTACACCCTCACTCCTCACTGGCCCTTGTTTTCAATTATTAAGGAATTCCCAATATTATTCTAGCATGTCCAAAGGTCAGTTGTCAATCTCCTCTCCGGTCCAGCTGGTGAATCTGGGAATCTTGAGGCAATGTTACAACTGCCTCATGTACACAGACAACCCTCTCCTCCTCCCAAAAAATTCCAACACATTTGAGAGATGCAACCATATAGCCAAACTGGAGGCTAAGCTCTCTCAACTCAGTACTGGCATAACCAGTCAGGAGGAGAAGGAAACCACACTCACTACAATTCCAGTCTCACACAGACCTACCACGACAGCAAACCAAACACATAATCACACAAAAACATACTCTGAGGCTCTAAATAAAGATCTGCCTAAGCCGCAGAGACCTCCAAAGCAGACACCCAAGCAACCGCTACCCCAAAACAAAACACGTGCAACACATCTCACAAAGCCAGTGTGCCGAACAGTCACAGGCCTTAAGACTAAACAACACACCTAATACACTTGTAATAGGTGACTCTATCGTCAGGCACACTGACGTCCCGCTCACCAGGCTGAACAAGGAGAGGGTCACTGTGAGCAGCCTGTCGGGCGCTAGGATCCACCACATAACACAAGCACTCCGGTCACTCCAAGGCAAGTACAAATATGATTGTCCATGCTGGTGTGAATGACCTGAGATGTACCTCCCTGGACTACATGAAAAGAGACATAAAGGAGCTCTCTGAGCATGTAGCCCAGGCCGGTATGACCCTGACCTTGAGTAGCATCTTACCCTCACCAAGAATGATGCCACAATATGAAGACAAGATGATCAATTTCAACAATTGGCTTAAGTACTGGTGTCATTCTAAGGGGATCCAATGCCTGTCAGCTTGGGATGATAAGCTCGACAAGCCACGATGCTTCGCTAGGGAAGGCTTGCACCTGTCACCCCTGGGCTTTCGGATATTGGCAAACGCTCTTGCTACCCCCATAGTGCCTTTTTTAGGCAAGCCTCAAAAGACAAACCCACCTCCATAGGTATCACAAGGGATAAGAAACTAAGAGTAATGCTACTCAACGCCAGAAATCTAAACCTCAAGATGCACGCACTCGAAACTCTCCTTAGTATGGAGAACATCAATATCTGTGCAGTAACAGAAACCTGGTTCAGGGCTGCCGAGAGCACCCCAGCACTACCAGGTTATACGTCATACCATGCTTTTCGGCCCCAAAACTTGGACCGAACCACAAAAGGAGAGGGAGTATCGATATTCATCAAAGATACCCACACCTCCAGGTTGGTGGCAAAGCACGAAGCATCAGAGACTATCCATGTGCAACTAACAGTGGGTAAAACTGCCTTCCAGTTTATAGCCTGCTACAGACCACCCTCCCAAACCCAGGAACCCCACTCGGCCTTTCTGAGAACACTGGAAAATATGAAGGTCTCTCCAAACACCATTTATATTGGGTGACTTCATCTCCAACACCCTAGCCCAAAGGTTCCTAGAATTTATAAACTCAAATGCTATGGAACAGCTTGTTACCACTCCCACAAGAGGGAAAACATACTGGACCTGATCATCACCAACAAGGGGACTCTATGCTCCAGACTAGAAGTGTATCCCGCACTGGTAAGATCAGACCATAAACTAATCTCGCTGGATATTCACATCCCGACCCCACCCCCAGCCCAGAAAACTACAGTGAAAAACTTCTCTAAAGCAAATTTCACACTCCTCAAAACCGAGGTGGAATCCTTCAAAGCCCCCGGGCCTGTGGAAAATACAGCCCAGACCGCAGAACCCTTTATAAACGCATTCTATGAACACCTTCAGGAATGCATGGATCATGCGATCCCAAATAAAACCAAGACCCAATCCTCCAAAGGCAGACGTCCTGTCTGGTGGACCCCAGCCATAAACAAACTATACAATAGAAGGAGGAAGCTACTAAATGATAGAGCAAAATCCCAAAAAGGGAAGGCATCACTGATCAGTATTGGCATAAAACTACGGGCACTCATAAAATTGTCTAAGGCCAGCTTTGAGAGGAAAATTGCACAGGACACAAAGGATAATCACAAGGCTTTCTTTAGTTATGTTAGGAACCTGGATGGTAATTCCCAGATATGCTCAGAATTAGTCCAAAATGACAAAAAATACACTGAACCCACAGACGTTGCCAACATCCTAGCTGACAGGTTCAGCGCAAACCCCCCCCCCTCCCCACCAAAGGGGCAAATATCTATCCCTGCAGAGTGCTGCCCTCCTGACATCTCAGATGCTCAGGTAAGAGCCACCCTCTCCAAAGCAAAAAACACAGCATCAATGGGACCAGACGGTGTCCTGGGCTGCGTCCTACATGAGCTCCAAGAAGAGCTAAACCCAAACATAAAACTACTGTTCAATCTCAGCCGGATATGTGCCCAAAGAGTGGCGTACAGCAACAGTGGTTCCTCTCCATAAAGGTGGTGCCTCAACGGATCCTGGAAACTATCACCCCATAAGCCTGACTAGCTTGGTCTGCAAAGCTATGGAAAGGATCATCATGGACCTCATAAATAATGATATTGGGGACCTACAGACACTGGATCCTACCCAGTTCGGCTTTGTTAAGGGCAGATCCTGCCTCTTAAACCTGGTTGATTTCTTTGAAACAGTCACCAAGGCCATTGACGAGGGGAAGGTGGTCCACACAGCCTACCTGGACCTCGCAAAAGCCTTCGATACAATACCCCACTCGGGCATTATAGATAAGCTCACAAGCTTAAATATAAACTCCTATGTCACTAGATGGATTGCAAACTGGCTCAAGGGCAGAACCCACATGGTTAGAATTGCTGGAGCCATGTCAGACTCCAAACCAGTTACAAGTGGTGTCCCACAAGGCTCAGTCCTGGGACCTCTCTTGTTCGGTATATATTTTTCGGAGGTACAGGCCAACACGGAAGGACTGTGGCTGACCAAGTTCGCAGATGACTGCAAACTGGGCGCCATAATTGACTCTCCAGCTGACACAAGCATCCTCCAAAAGGGCCTCATTGAAACAGACAACTGGTGCCAGAGCCATGGCCTCAAGCTAAATGCCAAAAAGTGTATAGTCATCCCCTTTGGCAAAAACAAAGTGCCCATAAATTACCACATAGGTGGTAATCCATTAAGTACAGAAGAAGTAATTGGGGACCTGGGGACCCAAGTTGATAGCAATCTCTCATTTGACAACCACGTGGCCAAAGTGGTTAGAAAAACATTTTATATAGCCCACCTAATCATGAAGGGATTCACATCTAGATCAGGGGAGGTCATCGTGCCTCTTTATTCATCCCTCATCAGGCCCATAATTGAGTACAATGCCCCTTTTGGGATGTACCTTACCAGACACCTGCAGCAACTGGAAAGACCCCAAAAGTACCTCACCAAGAGGATCAAAGGGCTCAAACAGATGCCATATGCTGCCCGGTTAAAGAAACTCCAGCTCTACTCAGTGGCATACCGCCTGTTCAGAGGCGATCTGTGCCTGACGTATAAAGCCATGTCCAACCCGGAATTAATGGACATGCTGCACCTCAGAAAATCCAAATCCCATCGAGCTATGCGCTCGAGAGACTTGAACCTCAGCACTGAAATAAATAGGACATGCTGGAGGGACAGATTCATAACCCAGAGGCTCCCTTCACTCTGGAATAAAATCCCAGTCCAGGTTGGGCAGAGTCCCTCATTGACTCTCTACAAGAGGAATCTTGATGAGTGGATGGGAGATCGCAGGTTTACCCCGGGTATCACTTCTGTGTCACTGTTAGACAGAGGCACAGTATACTAACCTCGAAAAAGGGCATAACAAAATAAATTTAAAATGGGTGGCGAAAGCCCAACACATTCTGGCTAGGCTTATAAATGCCCTAGGGCAGGTAGCCTAGTATGAACCTATGAACATATTATTTGCTATTGCTGTTGAACCTCTAACCAGTTACATAAAACATAAGCAACAATACGTTATAATTTAAAATAACCAAGTTTTGAAAGTAATCATTTATTTGCCAGTGATGTACTGTTATCAATACTTTGATTTTTCAGTAACAAATATGAAAATATTTTAAACTGATGTCAGGTATAACGTTCAATCAGAATAATAGCTTACTAAGAAAAAGAGAGAATTCAATTTTTTTTATGAAAAATTGAATTTAAGTAGAATAGTAAAGCGATTAAATATTTAGGGGATACTCCTTCATGCAGCTGTAAAATTACAAAAAATATACATTTAAAGTGATGGAAGACGTTTTTCTTTTCTGTAGAAAATTAGATTGATTTTAACAAAAATGGTTATTTTGCCCAGTATACGTTATACAGATAGCTTCTTTAGTTCCTTCTAAAGACCACATTAAACAACATAATGTAATTTTGAAGTTTTTATAGTACCCCAACAAACTTGGAGTAGCTGTGAGATATTGCATATGTGAATGGAAATATCGGGGAATAGGATTTCCTGACCTAGAAACATATGACATAGCACCAGTTATTGTTTTAATAACTTTTAAATTCTGACTAGGCAGTAGTAAAAATGCATGAAAGCATTAGGTTAATTTAAAAAAAAGAAACCCTAAACAAAACTTACAAAGCTGTTGAATAAAATATTTGTTTAAAAACCCCAATAATATTAACCCAACAAATTCTGCTTACGTAAATGTATATAAAACATTTACAATTTTTATATTTAAATTCCCTGAGCTAAAAGCATGTGGTTTCAAATTATTCCTTTTAGAATTTACACCAGAATGTATAGATGGTCTGGACCCCCCCCCCCCCACAAAAAAAAAAAAAATATATATATATATATATATTTGATCTTTTGGAATTGAGTATTGAGAGTAGAGTGTTTAACCCAGACTAAGTGGTAAATATGAGATGGATATGTAAAACTACCTTACAGTACTTTTGAAAGTTGATTTAATGTCGGATGTAATTTAGAAAAAGAATATCCACCCATTCTTGATTTTTCTTAATCTTGAAACAAATAGTGAGATGTAGAGATTCTATCTATTTATTCAAAGTATATGGAACTATACATTTGAATCAGTGGTTTGGAATTATGCTGTTCAAACTAGGCATTCAGCTTAACTACAGTAGATAAAATGATTTTAGTATTTTCAAAAATGCTCCATCTTTTAGATATTATCCTCTTGGAAATTACTACACATCACATCACTCCATATAGAATTGAAATTCTATATAAAAAGGAGGGTACTGGTTATTGAATGTGTAAATCCTTAAAACAGACTGACAGCAAATGGTTTATGATTGCAAAATTCTACTACCTTTTAGAAAAAAAATTCTTCTGCAAGCAATGCTGTCTGATAAATTTATATTAATTAAACTTGGTGTTCTTTAGTATCACCCAGGAATTGGAGCATTAAAGTCCATCATCTTTAATTGTTTTTTAACCATAGCCAGAAAAATTTAACAAATTGGAAAAATGAGGTTAAACCTCCATTTACAGAAATTATAAATGCTACCATCGCTGTTTGAATTTAATCTTTCATTAGCAGGCATATTTTCTTGACAAAATCACATAATATAATTACTAGAAAAATAGTATTTGAGAGATTTTATATTCCATGATCACCTTATACTGTTTGGCTGTTTAGTGAATTTTCGTAATGCATATATTAAGAAATGATGTAGGCACTTTTGTGTAAATTGTTTTGTAATGTTAGTGTGTTTGCTCCTGTATGAAGAATTTCAGCAAAAATATTAAAAAAATGGCTTCTCTGAGTAATCCGTAAATAAAGGCAACAGTTAGAAACTTGTCCTGCATATGAGTTGGTAGCCATCTTACATGACGTGAAGTAATATAGAGGTGTTTCTTTTTTGAAACCACAGAAATAAAATGACATTTTAAAGCAGCCTGTATCTTTTGAGTATTATGTATAGTGGTAATGTAAAAAACATTGTATGGTCATACTAAAAAGGCAGACTTAGAAATAATTTTCCTGTCTTAACCTGGTTAGTCAGAATGTTTAACATAGCACGTAGTCAGCAATAATAAGGTTTTGGATGCAGTCTTAATAACATTGAGATTCAAAATTTTAAAAGTGGGTCTAACAAAGTACCTGGTCAATTTTAAACTTTGCGTAGACTCAATAATACTATCATCAGGAGGAGAAAAAGCTGTTTCCTGTTAACTGGTACCGGATACTGGTATGCGCAAAAAACATAGTCTGGTTTCTCTCAAGATTAACTTAAAGGCCCATGTCAGATATGTCTAAATACAACTTGGTCAGTTCACCCTTAAGATTTGAAGAAACTAGTTCGAGTCTAAATGACCACTACCATCTGTATAAATTACTTTATATGTTGGGAACTCAAACTAAGAATTACAAAGTATGTGGCTAAGAACATATTTCTGTGGAAAACCATGTTTAAGTTGTCAAAACATGATGAAAGTAAACCACAAAGAGAGCACCATAATCCATAAAATTACTTTTTTGTTGAGGTCAACAAAACCCATAGCAGTAAGCTTGCCTTTATCCATTTCTTTGCAACTCAAGACAGTAAAAGGTGAGAAGTGATAATATTATGACTTTTTCAGACGCAATTCATAAGGGATGCAAGCAACAACCTGCTCACCAATCCACATGAACTCAAAAGCAGACAGAAGGAGAACTTCTTGCAGTTTTTGAAAGAAGGAAATCCCACAGAAGCTGCACTACCCCACAGACAATGATGAAAGAGGAAGAAGAGCCTGGCCTAAAAGATGCAAGATCGGTGCTAAGGAAAATGAACTCAGGGAAAGTAGTAGGATTAGACAAAGTCACAGTAGATATGATCGAGATGTTGGGACAGTTAGGGAAAAAATGGCTCCTGAGGGTACTCTTAGCAGTATGGAGAGAGGCTTATCCTAAATGACTGTACAATTAGCATAGTGCCAGTGTACAAGAATAAAGGGGATAGTCAAAACTGTTGGGCAGTGAAGGGGTATTAAATTCCTTTTGCACCGCATGAAAATGCTAGAGGACATGATTGATAAATACAAATACAAAAGTAGAAAGTAAGATGGGTGATGAGCAGTTTGGTTTCAGATCAAGATGCAGCACAACTGACCTAATGTTTGCAATGAGGCATAATGGAGAAGTAGCTTGAAACAAGGAAAGTGCACAACTGAGCATTCCTACACTTTGAGAAAGTATATAACAACTGTTTTCAATAATCTTGAGATGATTCAAAGTCCCAGGAATGTTGGTGGAATTAGCGCAGTCCTTGTACAAGGGCACAATGACACAAGTACAAGCTGTGTTCTGACTCAGAGTAGTTCCCAGTGGGAGTAGGTGTACTTGAGGCCTCAGCTCTGAGCCATCAGCTGTTCTTACTGCTGATGTACTAAATTAACAAATCGGTTGGAGAGGACAGATCATAAACCTGCTGCATGCATGTGGTGGCATTATAAGCAGACTCTGAGCAGGAGCTTAAGCAAAAAAGGGAATCTAACACAAAACCTCTAGGTATGTGAGTTGAAATGGAGTATTTACAAGACGGTTTTGCCAGCAAATGAGAGAAATCAGAATAAGCTAAAATTGAGATACAAGGGAAATAGTAGAATAGTTTAACAGCTTGAAGTATCTGGGAGGAGTAGCTGAGGAGAAAGGAAGTCTAAATGAGGAGGTCAAAGCTGTAAGCATAGAGGCTGCATCTAACTGGTACAGAGTACCAGGGATAGAATGTGACAGAAGAATGCCAAAGAATAAGGTGTACAAAAAACAGTAATATAACCGGTACTGTATGTTACAGAAACCTGAGCACTGAAGGCAGAGCAGTTGAGAAGGCTAGTTGTGATGGAGATGAAGTATTTGAAATGGGTGGTTGGATGCACATTGTAAGACGGACAAAAAAGTGATGACATCAGAGCAGAAACTGAAGTAGCTGTAGTTGTAGAAAAGGTCAAAGTGTACAGACTATAGTAGTTCAAGCACACATGCAGGAAAGTAGATGACTAGTTGGAAGAGACAGGAAAGGAAACGAGGATGTCCAGCAAAGAGGTGGCTATATTGCATGAGAGAAGACTTGCGACAATCGGGCGTAACTGTCAAAGAAGGTAGGAAAGTGGGACTGAATCAGGTGAGATGGTGTCAGTTGCTGCAGCACTCTGACACCATGTAGAGAATGGGGGGGGAAGGGTGGTGGTGGTGGTGATGAAGACAACTATGAAAGGGCATGTTAAGACCTTCACCTTTTCTGTTTTAGATGGGGTACATTTTTCAAATTATTTGGTATCCATTCTTGATTGCATACCAAATCTGAGAAATGAGTGTAGAATAATTTACTTCAGAAAAATTAATCTGTACAAGGTTAACTAATTCAGTAAATGTACTAAAACCTGAGTTGATGGTGAAATTCTAGGTTTGTTAATTGCTGTACTATCATTTAAGTATATAAAGTGTTCTGCCATTATTTTTTCTACCATAAGCATTTTATTGCAATATTGACAGCTTTATAAGCAGTGAAATACATGCTGGTGACTAGGTCTTTCCTCACCAAGTTAATCACACATAACTCCTCCTCTTCCACATTGTTACTTTGTATACAAAATCCCAGTCCAGAACCAGCATTTACAATCCGTCAGTTTTTTCTCAACTTAGTCAGTATATCAGTGTAGCATTAATGTGAGGTTAATAGTTCATAAAATAAAACATATATGGAATGGTGCATTATGTATTCTCCTGGTTTTAATGCGGTTTCTTTCCAAGGTGTACCCACTATGTTAAGCTCATGTGTGCTGTACTTTACAACCTTCTGAAATGCCACAAAAACTTTAAATTTGTCAGTTAATTAATAAAAACAGAACTTTAACTTTACTTTAAATAAGAAGAAAATAATTACATGTGTGTCCTCCCAGTTCAGCAGTCATTCAGGAAAAAAGAATCTCAGGATTGGGCTCCAACTTTTAAATCTGCAGGAGCTTATTCCATTGAATTATGGCAACCCCTAACCGGGAAAAGACAAAAGACAAACCACAACAACATGGTGGTTGTTGGCTACTCCCTGGCTTATTGTGGTTCCCAAGGTCTGAGCTTTGCTAAAGAAATTTCCTATTTGTTCCAGTTGTTAATTAAATGTTCCCCTGTGTAGCTCGCTGTGCCCTCGACTCCATTTCTCATCATGACCAATCTTTGAGAATTGTGTCTAGCAGTTTAGGTCCATCTCTAGCTTTCCATTTTTTTTCTTCATACCTTTTTGTCTGCTATTAACAAAAGGGGGAGGTAAGGGATCTACCATTCCTGGGATAAGAACTTCCTATCCAACTTGGCAACATCACATCTTTGGTAAGAGTGTAGACTTCTCTGTGTATTATAACTATTATTTTCTGTAGCTCTAGTTTGTAATTCTGTAGGATCTCAGTCCCAAAAGATATGCTCCCAAGTACCGCTTTCCTGTCTGTTGCATCTCCACCAGTCTCCATTCATAGAGGGGAACATTATCTGTAGCTTAGCCATAATATAAAAGTATCTGTGCAGACATTTCCAAGGGAAGATTCCAAACTTTCGAGGTTCCATGGCATACCTTGGAGCCCCAGAGAATGGTATATACTGTTTAATCTTGTGCTCCAGTTCTGCCTCATCTTGGTTGTCTGCTTTGTATCCTTCCAGTTTAAAGTTTTATATGCTTTACATATTATTATTATTGTATTTATTAAATCCTTGCTTAGCCTAGATCATGAAGTTGACTAATTCAGGCCGATCATGTCCCTGACGCATGTAAATATTCTTTTGATTTTCTGTGTAAGCCTCACATTTCAGCTTTACCACCTTGCCCTAGCTGAAACTTTTAAAATGCTTCTTTCACCTGCATTATCTTATCTCCTATTAATTACTGTTGCCAACAAACTGACTCCTTCTTTTTCATGTTACATATTATGGTTGTATTCTCTCTCTTCCCTTGTTCCTCTTTCTTAGACTTGCATTTCCTATAGGATATTGGTCTCCCCCATATTTTGTATCTTTATGCATAAGCACCTACATTCCAATATGAGTCAGATAATTTATGGACACAACCTTTTTTTGTTTTGTTTTTATTAGTTGTTTACTGTAAGAAAAAATGAGAGACAGATGTTGACTGCACGACTCATGCTGTGGATGTACAAAGCTAGCTGTATTAGAATTGTATGCCTGAAAATTTAATATACATTGAAAATGGTGGGATTAATAAGACTAAAGGTGATGAAGATCATTCATTTGTAACAAGTGATAGATCAGCTATTACTGAATTAGAAGTTGAAGATTCTTCAGATTTGGTCAAAAAAGATATTCTTGTAATTGGAGATTGTATTATTAGAGGAACTGATACTTATATTTGCAGGGATGATCATGAACATTGAATAGTGTTATGCTTGCCATGAGCAAAAATACAGTGGATATAAAAAGGGTACACACCCCTGTTAAAATGTCAGGTTTTTGTGGTATAAAAAAATGAGACCACAATAAATCATTTCAAAACTTTTCCTGCCTTTAATATGACCTGTAACCTGTACAATTAAATTGAAAAACTAATCTGGTAGGGGAAAAATATGAAGTACAATCTGGTTGCATAAGTGTGCACACCCTTAAACTAATACTTTTCTTGAAGCCCCTTTTGATTTAATTACAGAATTCAGTCTTCTTGGGTACACACCTGCCATCAATTAAAGAGACTGATTAACCCCAAATAAAGTTGAGCTGTCCTAGTAGAATTTTCCTGACATTTACTCAGTTGCCTGCTACATTAATAGCCATGGTTCGCAGAGAGCTTACAAAGCATCAAAGGGATTTCATTGTTGAAAGGTGTCAGTCAGGAAAAGGGTACAAAAAACTTTCCACAGCATTGGCTATACCATGGAACACAGTGAGGACGGTCATCAAAATGTGGAGAAAATATGGGACAACAGTGACATTGCAAAGAACTGGACGTCCCTCCAAAATTGATTAAAATACTAGATGAAAACTAGTCAGGGAGGCTGCCAAGAGACCTACAGCAACACTGAAGGAGCTGCAGGAGTTTCTGGCAAGTACTGGTTGTGTACTACGTGACAACAATCTCCTGTATTCTCCATATGTCTGGGGTATGGGGTAGGGTTCAAGACAAAAACCTTTTCTTACACAGAAAAACATTCAGGCCCGGCTAAAATTTGCAAAACAATACATCAAGTCTCCCAAAAACATGTGGGAAAATGTGTTCTGGTTTGATGAGACCAAAGTTGAACTTTGTGGCTACAATTCCAAACTATACGTTTGACACAAAAACAACACTTCGCATCACCAAAAGAACACCATCCCACGGTGAAGCATGGTGGTGGCAGTATCATGCTTTGGGGTTGCTTTTATTCAGCTGGAACTGGAGCTTTAGTCAAGGTGGAGGGAATTATGAACAGTTCCAAATACCAGTCACTTTTGGCCCAAAACCTTCAGGCATCTGCTAGAAAGCTGAAGATAAAGAGGAATTTCATCTTTCAACACAACAATGACCCCAAGCATACATCCAAATCAACAAAAGAATGGCTTCACCAGAAGAAAATTAAGTTTTGGAATGGCCCAGCCAGAGTCCAGACCTAAATCCAATAGAAAATCTGTGGGGTGACTTGAAGAAGGCTGTGCACAAGAGATGCCCTCGCAATCTGACAGATTTGGAGCACTTTTGCAAGGAAGATTGGGCAAATGTTGCCAAGTCAAGATGTGCCATGCTGATAGACTCCTACCCAAGAAGACTGAATGTTGTAATTAGATCAAAAGGTGCTTCAACAAAGTATTTAAGAGCGTGCACATGTATGCAACCAGCTTATTGTACGTTTATTTTTTATATTTTTTCCCCTAATAATTTTTTTGTTTTTCAATTGAATTGTACAGGTTATAGGTCACATTAAAGGTGGGAAAAGTTTTGAAATTATTTATTGTGGTCTCATTTTTTTTATATCACAAAAACATGGCATTTTAACAGGGGTGTGTACACTTTTTATATCCACTGTAGAAGATGTGAAACCAGCTTTGGAATGCCTTCATGTAAGGAAGTGTAGATATGTTTTTCATTCATGTTGGTACAAATGTTTTCATCAGCAAGGACTCTGACTGTTGGTAGGGAATTTACAGCCCTCTTGGATAGTATAGCTTGTCTCTTGGATAGTATAGCTTGTACTGGTTTTAGGATGTATTTTTCACAAATCACATATAGGAAGGATAGTCAGGTCACTGTGAATGAAAATATCTTTTGGGTTAATACCTACATGGAAAAAATATCCTGTTTAAAAAAAAAATGGAAATGTGTAGAGCATCCAAGCCTAGTTTTGGCCACACATGTTCAGACAGGATGGCATGCATTTGTTAAGATCAGGGAAGAGAATTTGTGCAGCAGATGTATTGCAATATTTGACAAACACTAGGCAGGATTTTTGCAAGGTCGAAAATTTAACATTTCATGGATAGCAATATTCTTGCATCTCTGATGGTTATTAATGATGCTAGCATTAATAATAGTTTTTTTATTTGAACATTTGCTACATTTCCACAAGAGTGATGTTACTGTGAAACATGATTAAAGAACAGTGATTGGAAACCAGGTCTGTCACTGTATAAATGTTTTTACTGCAAGACATTCTAATCAAAAGTCAGGTGGAGGTGTTATGATAGGGATCAAAGATGGTTATGAGACCTGTGATTATTGCATGTTCAATGATAACACCAATACTATAGATTGAGTAACTGTGACAATAAAGATAACCTTGGAACATACAGCAATTAGAGTGTATAGACAACCAAGGTCAAGAGCTGATGACCTAGAGGAATTCGTACATTTCTTGCATGAAACATGGGAGGGAAGAATAATATTAGCTGGGGACTTAAATTTACCCGAAACAGGTTGGAATAATATTTATTCAACAACATTAGCAAAGAAATTATCCACTAAGTATGTTCAGAAAAAACATACCAGGGAATGGAATATAAGACATTCTTTGTGTTACTAAACAAATTACTGTTCCTTCAAGTCAAGTTTTACCACCGTTGATGGGCAGTGATCATGGGGTTATAAAGGTTAATTTGTTGCTAGATAATTCTGCCAAACTGAAATCTATACAAATGTACATAATATTAATTACAGATTATATGCAAGCAAAACTGTCACCATGTAAAGCTAACTAGAGTGATGTGTTCAGTGGAAAAACTGCAGATGGAATTTGGAAAGTTTTGAAAGAGAAATTGTTTGAGTGCAAAAAAATCAAAAAAATGTTTAACGTCCGAGGGATACATTCATTTCATACATTCTTTGCTCTTATGGGAGAGACAAAAAATACAAGGAATTGAAGAGATGTTGAACTACAAGTTTGAAAACTGAAATAAGCTGGACAAATTTAAGCATAGTCTGAGACATGATACAGATTATAGATAGTTTTACAAGATCTTGTGCAAAATAGTTTAGCTCCACAAAGGGGTGATAAGTTGTCCTAATAACATTCAGCTAACCACAGAAAGTGGAAGCAAATTAGATTATATTGAAAAAGAACTGAGAAAGCTGGGTCCAAATAAAGCACAGGGAGGAGACAGAATTAGTAATCATGACCAGAGAACACTTGAGCAAGAATTTACAGTACCATTATATTTATTTATTAGGCCATGCAAATACGGAGAGATTCCTCAAGATTGGAGGCATGCACTTATTAAACCTATGTTTAAGGGAAAGGGGAGTAGGCCAAACCCTGAGTCATATAGATCCTCAAGTCTACTTTCATATTGTGGAAAAATAATGGAGAAGGTAGTATTGGATAAGTTATTGTCAGAATTGGATGTAAATATTGGATAAGTTATTGTCAGAATTGGATAGGTTGAGACTTGTAACCATATATCAGCATGCATATGTTGAAAATAGATCCATTACCACCTATAACATGATGTTCTATAACAGCTATGAATGAAAAATTGTGTTGTGATGTCATTTATATAGATTTAACTTCAACATTTGACGGTCATACATAACACACTGATCAGTAAATTAGAACAACTAATATCAATGTACCCTTGATAAGATAGGTAGCTGCATGGCTTACAAATAGGACATGACAAGTATCCTACAGCAGTTGGACAGGTGAATTTCTTGGTTATAGTCAGGGTGTCCCACAGGTGTTCCACATGCCTTTGTCCTAGGCCCTTGCTTGTTTAGGTTATATCTTTCAGACTCTTACCCGAGGTGTTCTATAGTCTATATGTAGATGAACTGAAAATGGGTAAACTGATTACGTGTTACAGATAAGGCATGCCTGCAAAAGAACTTGACTAAATCGACCATTTGTGCACTGGAGAATAATATGCTGATAAAGACATCAAAAATTAAGCATATGGAATTTGGGAGACCTAAATTGAAAGGCGCATATTTAATACAGCCCACAGTAATTCAAACTGTAGATTCATTTAAGGACTTCGGTATATGGGTAGATCCAGCTTTGAGATTTTCTAATCATATCAGCCAATTGGTTAATGATTTTTATAGAACTATAGGTTGTATAAAAAGATTTATAAAGTCTAGGAAATCAGAAATGATGAAGTCATTGTTTGTTAGTTACATTAGACCTAAACTTGAGTAAGAAATAACAGTATGGAAACCTTATAAGAAAACAAGTATGAATAAACTGGAAATAGTACAGCAGAAATGTACCAAGGGCATCCATGGATGTGAAAATGTAAGTTTTATTATGAAAGACTAAAATATCTGAACTTTTGCACAGTGCCGCTTATAGATATTATCTCTGGGAATGTTTGGGGTTATCAAAAAGTACTAGAGTATCATCAGACAACCAATGCAGAAGATTCTATAGGAATGAGAAGTGTACTAATTGGCTCTCGGAGAGAGCACCTGATGCATGGAACAGACTACCAAATTACATTAAAGCAAGCAGTAGTTAAGATTTTTAAGAACAGCCTGGACACGCATTATGGGAACAAGTGTTTTGGTATATTGGCAGGGTAGAAGGGGATTAATGCCCGTGCTTGAAATAGTTGTATGTAATATGTTTCCTATACTGCTATTTTATCCTTCATATTTAGTACATCATCTTGCATCCACAGTACAGATTTTCACCTAGCCTGATGCTCTTTGTTTTGCAGTAGCCACAGTAATCTAAGTTGGGTTGCTTGTATAATATTTTTGTAGATGTGGCATACCCAGATTCCTCCCCCCACTCCTTTGGCATTCTTAATTTTTCCCACTGCACCCTTTTATTTCATTCTTAAAAATGCGTGGTGGAGTAAAGAAATGCTAGACCTATATAAAGTATAAGGGGAACTGGGAACATCTTTATGGCTTGTATCTTGCTGTCTTTATCTAGTATCATTATTTTCCATTTTACATATTTTCTGGAGTATTTTTGGGGTCGTTTCTTCCCCATTTTTAAGCATTGCTTGGTCCAATTGTGATTTTATCCAGATTCCTAGGTAGCGTATTTTGTCAAGTCCCCACAAGCCTGGGGTAGCACTGGACCAAGTTTTAAGTTGGGTTGTAATTGACTGATGTAGCTTTTGTCTTTTATTCATTTATTTTATATTCTCCTAAAATATCTAGGGTCTCCATGATGAAGCCCATATCCCTTTCTGGATGAGTGACAGAGTAAGATGTCCTCTGCAAAAAGAGCCATTATTTCAGAAGAATCCTTCCAACAGTACCCACTGAAGTTTGCCTGGCTTATTCCTGCTGTTAATAGTTTCAGATGTAACGCAAAAAGTAGAGAAGGTGGGCATCCTTGCCTGGTACCAAGTGTGAATTAAACGTCCCGTGATAGACAACCTCCCACTTTTAGATTGGCCACTGCCCCCACCTTGTCGTTTTTATATCTTCCGGTGCCTTCAGGTATTTATTCTAGGTTCCCTGCCATGTCTCATTATCTCTGAGTTCTGCTGTAATTTTCACATTAGATGTGCATCTTTCCCAGCTATGTATGACGTCCTGTTCCTCTCCTTTTACTTTTTAGAGTTTTTGTTTGAGGGTCTGATCCAGCCAGTCCAAAAAGTGCCTTCCTTTTAAGAGTTCTGTAGGAAAATGCCACTGCTTTCATTGCTTTGCATTGTGTTCTCCTGTTCTTTAAAAGAGAGCTGTATTGGTGGTGATCTGAAATGTTATTGGATATGTGTCTAACCGGTGAATCATACTACTGTGTTCTTTAGATATATAGCATCTATTGAGGCATGCCCAACATTTATTTTTCCTTGAAAAGTAAGTAAACTCATTACCTTGTACTTTTAATTTTCCACCATCTTGAAGACCAAAGACTTGCCAAATCTCCCTATTTCTAATGACTGTTTCCTTGGGCCCCCTGGCACGCCCTCCATATTGCATACCGGGTTCCATTCTCCTGCCATGATAATTGCTGCTCCTTGGAAGGCTGTGTTGTCTCCTGGAAGGTATTTTCATGCTTCTATAGTAGTTTTAGGTGGCATGTAGATAGAAAGTAGTGCCTCTCTTTCTGCTTCTATAGTAGTTTTAGGTGGCATGTAGATAGAAAGTAGTGCCTCTTTCTGCTTCTGTAGTAGTTTTAGGTGGCATGTAGATAGAAAGTAGTGCCTCTCTTTCTGCTTCTGTAGTAGTTTTAGGTGGCATGTAGATAGAAAGTAGTGCCTCTCGTTCTGCTTCTGTAGTAGTTTTAGGTGGCATGTAGATAGAAAGTAGTGCCTCTCTTTCTGCTTCTGTAGTAGTTTTAGGTGGCATGTAGATAGAAAGTAGTGCCTCTCTTTCTGCTTCTGTAGTAGTTTTAGGTGGCATGTAGATAGAAAGTAGTGCCTCTCTTTCTGCTTCTGTAGTAGTTTTAGGTGGCATGTAGATAGATAGTAGTGCCTCTCTTTCTAACATCCTTTTATTGCTATATAATCTAACTCTATCTCTTTTCTTCTATTTTTATTCCCAACCCCTTATGAATCAGTATCAAGATTCCGCTCTTTCTCTTTTCTGTTTTCCTGCGTAGTACCTCTCCACCCTACTGTCTTTCATTTAGTCTGTGATGGTTATTAGACGGTAGATGTCTCTTGTGGCATTGTTGTCTCCTTCTTTCAGCTTTTGGCAGTCAGGGGTTGCCACAGTAGGACAACTGTCTGCAGAATGATTAGCAGTGGAGTTTTTAGTGTTGAGATGCCAGTCTGGCATCCAACCTTCCGTGGAAGGCA
>NC_056734.1:758351739-758397273 GCF_019279795.1 Protopterus annectens
TATAAAAAAAATCACATATACATAAGTATGTCTGTGTATCTCTAAAATGTACTTAATGTGGAAACACACCATTTAAGCGTTCGTAATATTGAATGTTATTACTGCTGACAGAAATGATTTGACCAATTCTTCTGCTGTTAGTTTGTGGGAGGTTCATGGAACAGTGGGGAATGGGGATTTACACTTTCCCCACTGTTGTATGCTCTTGGAATTGGTAGGTATAATTTCAAGGGGGAGTGGGAGTGCTGGGGGGCTTGCCCCCTGCAAAAAATATGAGTTTTTTTTTTACCTTATTTGATTTTAGATACGTTTGCATCAATGTTTTTGTACTTACACACACACACACACACACACACACACACACACACACACACACACACACACACACACACACACACCTATATAAAAACATGTACACATACATGTTATGCACTTGTATATATACATGTTAAAAGGTTTATTTGCATATTGACCTCGCCAAGGCTTTTGACATCTCACATTCTGGAATTATAGCTAAACTCACTAAACTAGGTTTAAATCCCTACGTCACAAGATGGGTTGCCAACTGGCTCACTGGTAGAACCCACACTGAAAAAGTTGCAGCCTCCAAGTCTGACTTCAAACCAGTGACAAGTGGAGTACCACAGGGTTCAGTCCTGGGACCTCTCCTGTTAGACTGTACTTCAGAGAAGTAGATACCAAACACAGAAGGCCTCTGGCTAACTTAGTTCGTAGATGACTCCAAACTAGGAGCCATAGTAGAGTCCCCAAATGATGTGGACATCCTACAGAAGGGTCTCACTGAGACAGATGCCTGTTGTCAGAGGCATGGCCTCAAGCACAATGCCAAAAAGTGCACTGTCATCCCCTTTGGTAAAAACACTGTACCCATGAACTACCACAGAAACTGCAGTCTATTTAAAGCCGAATGTGTGATAAGAGACCTTGGGACCCAGGTGGACAGTAGTCTCTCATTTGATAATCACATCGCCACAGTAGTCAGGAAATCCTTCCTTCTGTGTGGCACACCTCATCACAAAAGGGTTCTCATCCAAGAAAAGAGGTCATTGTTTCCCTCTTCTCGGCACTCAGACCCATTATAGAGTATAACACCCCTTTTGAAATGTACCTCACAAGACATCTGCAGCAGCTGGAAAGGCCACAGAAGTACCTCACAAAGAGGATTACTGGCCTCAGACAGATGCCCTACACTGACCGTCTCAAACTCCAGCTTTACTCTGTAGCATATCGCCTACTCCGAGGAGATCTCTGCCTAACATATAAATCCATGTTAAACCCAGAGCTGTTGGACATGCTACACCTAAAGAAATCCCAATCCCTCCGAGCTGCATGCTGTAGGGACATAAACCTTGTCACCACAATAACCAGGATATGCTGGGGGGATAGATTCCTGTCCCACAGACTTCCTATACTCTGGAACAAGCTACCAATCTATGTCAAGCAAAGTTTCTTATTAGCACTCTTCAAGAAAAATCTTGATGAGTTGATGGGAAATGGGAAATGCACCCTGGGGATCACTTCTGTGGCTCTGCTCGACAGGGGCACAGGAAATTAACTTTCTTGGGTGGCGTAAGCAAGGGAACCTTGTTTGCTAGGCTTACTTAGGCCCTTGGGCCGATAGCCTAGTACCTACCTATGCACCTATATGTATTTTATATACATAATACGCATACACATTATATATGCACATAATGCATGTATGTATTGTGCATGTCCACCTATGTATGCATGCATACATACATACGTATTCCATCATACCATTTCTACATAAATGTAAGTTTAGTCCTCCAGTTCATTGAGCCATAAGTAGTTAATAGGTTTGCAGTCAAGAAGACTGAGGAAGCTATTTCAGTAGCCCCAGATCATGTCTGGTTACATGATCTGTTCAAAGTGACACAGTAGGCAAATGAAGACTGAGGGAATCAAACCCCCAGACCGTAGGAAAAAGATTGTCAATGGCTTATCTTTTCAACTATATTTCTAAACATATTTTAACATTTAAAACTAAAGCAGTAACTATAACCAGTAGCCCGAGAGGTAAATCTTCCATTGCTAAAAAGTAACTGACAAAAATAAAATATGAACACAAACAACGGAACGAACCAGGCAAAGTCCAGACAGAGGCAAAAAGCACAATGTCGGTAATGCTGTATGAAATCATCCACCATAGCAAAAGGTCCAAAAAATAAGCAATAAGAATCTGATTCTTATTGCTTAGTTTTTGGACCTTTTGCTGTGGTGGATGATTTCATAGAGCATTACTGACCTTGTGTTTTTGCCTCTGGTCTGGACTTTGCCTGGTTTGTTCCGTTACTTGTATTCATATTATATTTTAACATTTAATGAACTTGGCTTAGTTGTTTAACATACTTTTTTTTTTTCTTTAAGTTGTTTAATACTGGAGTTTGTACAGTGTTTTCCGAACTACTGGACAATCTGTTTGATTTCTGGAAAGTCAGGGGAAAAAAATTGTTATGTAGCAACACCTATGTGCTCTTCAAAGTCAGACAGGTATTCCATGACTTCTTTATTTTTAAACTCAAACTTTTAAAATGTTCTAAACTGACTGTTACTTAAAGAAGTGGGGGAGCTTTGGATTCATATAAATAAAAATCAACAGAAAACCACAAAACTTTGAAAATTGAAGATTAATGATCCAATTTGCATATTAAATCTGCAGATCATTTAAAGCAACATTGTCTGTAATCAGTATATTTAAAAGATATAGATTGCTATGAAATAGTATATTTCTGCAAGACAGAATATGCTAAAATGCTGAATGTGTTGCATAATGTACAAAAATAATACATTTTCAATGCAAAGTATATACATAACATCCTGTATTACTGAGTTAGGCAAACATCTCAAAATCAATAGACGTAAGTAGAAGAATAGGTTGCACTCAAGAGGAATGAGCTAAGACTGAAGAATTAATTGGGAATAGTAATAGTTAAGTCGAACTTGGCTATAAAAGGGGGCGATATGACTATGGTGAAGTTTGCCAACTATCTACCTCAGCCACTGTAAGAAAGTAGAAGGGACAGGAGGGATTGTGGGGGAAATTAGAGAGAGAAGTGAGCACTAGCCAGGTACTGTGCATTTGCAGAGTGAAGAACTGAATATGTGAGACTTTAGTTGTATTTTAAATTACTTTAAGTTGTGTTCTTACCTGACTGTTAGAAGAATGAAATTCCAAGTTTTAGATACCATGAGTCTAGAAGGAGTTGTCAGCGTTGTTACTGAGTTTTGTTAGGTATATCAGAGGAGCTTAGTGGTTTGGAAGAATTGTATAGTTGTTTAAGATTGCAAGATGGCCAGTCATTTGTTTTGTAAATAAGGCTGTGTATAAAAGGGAGTTGGGATTATGTTAGGTAGTGGGACAGTTCTAACCAGTGAATTTCTGTAAGAGCTTTGCAGTGATGTGCCCTATGGGGAGATTTGTGGAAAAGATTGTTGCTTTGTTGTAGCATTTCTCATATAGGAATGTAAGCAGGAAGAGAGTGAGAGAAGGTTAATGTGTTTCCTTGCAGTATTGAACATTTAAGCTCTGTAAAGAGAACTTAGATATTGGTGCATTTTGTTTTTGGCTATGTGCCGATTATGGTAGTCCCATTGTAGGCCTTTGTCTATGTAGATACCTAAAAATGTCATCAGTGTGATAGGGTCAGTTAGAGTTTAGTTGGAGGGAAGTAAATATTGTGGGAAGAAATAGCCAGGGAATTGTTATAACTAGGCTTGTACAGGCCCTAGGGCCGATAGCCTCGTACCAACCTATGATGGAGAAGGAGGGCTTCTTTGCAAGACGTTTTGGAGTGGAAAGGATTAACTTGGACTTATTTGGGTTAAAGAGTAAGTGACAGGTTTGCAAGCAAGCTTCTTTGGAAATGAAGGATTCCTGGGTTAGTTTTTGTGAAGTGTGGAGGTTATTTGCTGAGAAGATGAGTAGTCAACATACTGTACTAAGAGGGCATTTTAGAAGCCTTGCTGAGGTCATTACTAATGAGTTAAACAGAATAGGTCTGAGGATAGAATATTATGGGATACCAACTGAAACTGGGAGAAAGGGAAGATATGCTATTGAACTATTTCACTGCTTCAGATCTGTTTTAGAGGTAGTTACAGAGCCACTGCAGATATCTATCATTGAGTCATAGGGTACAGAGTTTATTAGGGCATGGAGTGAGAAACAGAGTTGAATGCTATGGAGATGTTCAGAAAAAGAGTCAATAGTAAATTGCCGTGATTCCTTTTTTGTATTAACCCCAGTGGGGTTATTTTTATTTTTAGATTTACTTTCTTAATCTTGTATTTTTTACCACTACTTAGAGTTCATGGTATCCAAGAGGGGAAAATGTCCGTGTGGGAGACGGATTCCCCATAAGGATCATCATGGACAGTGTCTCTTTTCTTTGGGTGCTACCCACTACCACACCTCTTGTAGTATCTATAAGGCATTTGTGCCTAAGAGACTCAGAAGCTGTTTGTATTCCCTGGCCATTTATCTTGAAAACCAACGGCTTAGACATTTAGCCTAGGGTGTCATGGCAGACTCCTTTAACCCAGAGATACTCCCACTAGGTAAAAAGAAGGCCAATAAGTCTCTGCTGAACTCTTTTTTTTTTTTTTTTTTTTTTTTTTAGCTGTCTAGCCTCCACCAGATGTCCGTTTAGAAGCAGGTTTACTCAGGGCTTGTTCTCTCTCAATGGCTGTAAAGCCTCCTCAAGGTGTTTCTGTACTTGCTCCTCCTTGAACATCTACCCCTTCTAAAAGGCTTAGGGATCCAGAGTCCTCAAATGAGGATTCCCTGTCTGGTAATGGGTCTTTGTCCTATTCTTCACAGACACCTTTTTCCTTTGGTTTATGGATGGTTCTGATGAAGAGGAGTCTGTTAACCCTGAGACTTCTTACGAGGAATTGTCCTTTGGGGCATAATTGCTAGGATGGTGGAATTCTTTAAGTGGGATTGTTGGATATTCGGAGAAGATACAAGTTGCTTCAGGTGGATACTCCTAACCCATTGGCAGTTCTTCCTGTGTTGGCTGCATTGTTAGATATTTTCATTGCTGCTTCCAAGCCTCCTGATTCTCAGCCTCCTGCTGCTAAGAAACCTGATAGACAGTCCTCAGGAACCTTATAGAACCTATTTTTATTTAAATGTCCTCCTGCTGATCCTACTGTGGTGTCAGTCTCTTCTGGCAAAACTTTTGCCTTCTGATAAGGATAGCAGGGCAAAGTAAAGGATTGGCAAGAAAGTTTACACTGCTTCTACTTTGGCCTTTAAGGCAATTAATTACCAGCCACACATGACCAGGTATGCTCTGTCCTTTATTGATTGGGCTTGTCAGGTTATCTCTGCCTACCCCGATTCTGATGGCAAATCCTCTGTCTTATCTGTTTCAGGTTCTGCTTCTCAAGTGGCTTGCCACTCTTAAGTGTAGCTATGATGCTGCTGATGCCTCTTCTAGGGCTCTGGCTTTTGGGTCCATCGTGAGGTGTTGTTATTGACTTCATCTCCAGTCTCTTTCTAGGGAAATTAAGGCCAAGTTGTTAGATTTTCTTTTGGATAATACTCATCTTTTTGGACTGCTGCTGTTGACATATTTAAGTCTCTTCAAGAGAAAGGCAAAGCCTTGCAAGACCGTAAGCATATTTTTGTCTCTTCTATCCCTTTGTTCCAAAGGAATTATCTTTCTAGGTCTGCTTTTGTTTGCAGGCAACTCAGCCAGGCCTCTAAGGGCAGGAAGGGAGGGAGGCAGGCCACCTCTGCTAAGGCTTCTCAGACAACTGTGGCCCAGAAGCTTCCTTTATATGATTCTCACTTCTCTTTGACAGTTCACCCCCACCTTTAGATAAGGTTCCTTTGTCCCTTCAGCTCTCTCTTTCTCTTCTAAAATCGGTGTCTCATCACTTCAGACCCTTGGGTTCTTTCTCTTCTAAAATCGGTGTGTCATCACTTCAGACCCGTGGGTTCTTTTTTTCATCTGTCAGGGTTACTTCATGATATTGAAATCTCTCCCTCCTTTTTCTGGGATACTTCAACCACCTCTAGAGCAACTTCCTCATTTCCCAGAGGTTCTAGGGTCTCTGTTGAACTATGGGACCATTCAACTTGTTCCCTCTTCCCAAGTGGGATGGGGTTTTTATTCCAGGATGTTCCTGGTTCTTCAGAAGGAGGGCACTTGGAGACCTATTTTGGATCTCTCCCGGCTCAACACCTTTCTCGAGATCCCTTCTACTTGGATGCTTACTCTTCAAACTCTATTTCCTCTATTACCCCAGGATTTTCTGGTGTCCTTGGATCTGAAAGTTTCTTACCTTCATATCCCTATTCACCATCTCTCCAGGAAGTTTTCACATTGCTGTGTCTTCCTCTCATTTTTGGCTCTCTGTTTTGCCTTTTTGCCTCTCTACTTACCCCAAGGGTATTCACAAAATGCCCAGCTCATGTGACTGCCTTCTGTAGGCTCCAAGGCATTCAGATTTTTCCTTTATCTATACAACCTGTTGCATCAGGTGCCTTCTCCCAGTTGATTGATCCAGGATCTGCAGTTCACTATTTCTTTTCTTCAAAGTCTGGGGTTTACCATCAACTTCAGAAAGTCCATCCCGACTTCCTCTTAGGATCATGTGTATCTGAGTTGCAGGATTCAGACTGTGCCAAAGTTGGTTTTTCTTCTGCCTCCAAAGGTATTGTCATTGATGGCCTTCTTTTAGTCTCTTCTTCCCCTGACTGCAATGCCAGCCAGGGGGGCTCTTCAGGTCCTGGGATTGATGGCCTCATTTATTCCGATGCTTCGTCTTGTCAGACTGCATATGCGGAAGCTTCATTGATACCTCAAGTTGGTTTGGCTGCAGTATTGTCACCCTCTGAATTTCAGTGTACCTCTCCTTCCCTGTCTCAAGAAGGAATTCAAGTGGTGGAATCGACAGTTTGCTGTCAACCCAGGCTGGCCCGTTCAGCCTCCACTCCCTTCTCAAGAGCTATTCACTAATGCTTTGGACATGGGTTCGGTGGTATCTCTTGGTCACCTGAAAGTTCAGGGTTTTTGGCCTCTCCGTCAGAAGTTAGACCATATCAGCATCAAAGAGATGAAGGTTCCGATTCTGTCCCTTCTGGCTTTTCACCTCAAGTTCTGCCCGGGCCCCTTGAAGGTATACACAGACAAGACTACAGTGATGTGGTATCAGCAAGCAGGAGGCATAAAATCTTACATCCTCTGCAGGATGGCACTTCAGGCTTAGGAAGTGGCTTTCAGTTATTAGTTAACACTTCAGGCAGTATACATTCCTTCAGAGCACAGTCTTGTGGCAGACTCCCTGAGCAGGTGCAAAACACAGGCTCCACGAATGGATGCTTCACAGAGATGTGTTTTTGGACATTATCCATCAGTGTGGTATTCCTCAGGTAGTTCTTTTTGCCTCCCCTTTGAACAGGCAAATTTCTCTCTTCTCTTCCAGAGTGCCATGCCATCTGGAAGATACCTTGTCCTTTCCGTGTAAGCGGACATTTCTTTATGCTTTCCCTCCTCTTCCTCTACTTCCAAGAGTCCTGCAGAAGATTTAGGTGGACTCTCCAAAAGTCTTGCTAGTGACTCCCTTTTGGCCAGGCTCCCTCTCTTAATGCATCTGTCCAGGGGCAATCATCACAAGTTACCTCACTGGTTATATCTCCTCACACAGGACAAGGGGTCTCTCATCCATCTGCACTTGTCCACCCTACAACTGACATTGTGGGTGATTAGGGTTTTGATCCTTTTCAGGCATCTCTTCTGAGGATGTGCTCAGGGTTTTACAGGAGGCAAGGAAACCCTCAACCAGAAAATCTTGTGTCCAAATGGGCAAGATTTTTGGTCTGGTGCCATGCTCATAACCAGGACCCTTTATCAGTTGGGGTCCTTTTCATTCTTTGTTGTTTATGTGAGTTGCTCCAGTCTGGCTTGGTGTTATCTTCTGTGATGGCCCATTTGTCAGTCATTTCTGCTTGTCTGCCCCTGAGTTCTCCTTTGAATTCTCATTTTGAGGTCAAGCAGGCCCTTATGGCCATTTCTTTTTTTTCCCCCTGGGACAAGGTGTCCCTTTGTACTAATCCTTCTTTTATACCCATGATCATCGATGAGTTGTCCTTGAATTTGGTAGAACCCCTTCCTTTTTCTCTTCTCAGTCTGCTGTTGAGAGGGTCCTGCATACCTTGGATTTGTACAGGCAGCTCAAGTAATGTTTGATAAAACCAGGGCTATCATAAGTCTGATCTGCTTTTTATCTCTGATTGTCCCAGGTCTTTGGGTTTGGTTGTTTCTAAGCAAACTATCTCCTCCTGGATATCTAAGGCCATTTCCTTTCATTATTTTTTTCATGGTAAATCGATCTGCTTCTGTTAGAACTCCTTCCACTAGAGCTGTTACCTTCTTCAAGGGGTTCACACAAATTCCATACTTGAAACTGTTCCTTTGGTCTTCTGTGCATACTTTTAATAAGCATTAAAAGTTGGATACGTTTTCTATGGCCAGAGGAGATGTTGCTGAAACTGTTGTGCGGGTTTGTTGAGGGCTGTTCTCAGCATTCCATCTCCCATTCTGTTTCTTGAGCTTTTTTTACTGTGCCTCTGTACTGAATACTGCAACAGTGATATAGAAGGACATGGTTATGTTGGGTAAAATCTTAGCCTAACAGTAGATGTCCTTCTCTTCACTGTTCCAGTATTTGTTCCTTCCCTCCAACCCCCTCTTGTTTGTTCTGCATTTTTTTCCTTCTGGATGTGCATGGACTCCTTTTTCCTATGACTACTCTTCTCTTCTGGGTAGTTGCATCCGTACCTCCCTTTTATGCCCGGTGTTCTGTGTGGGGAGCATAAATGTGATGTACTGCACAAACAAAATCTCTTTTATGTTTATCTATACTAGCCGTGTGACAGTCTGCCTAGGACAAGCTTCCCTTTTGTACCGAAATACTGCACAGTGTAGAAGGACATCAACTGTTAAAAGATTTTACATAACTGTACTTTTCTGAAGAGTATTGTTTCCTGTAAGAATATATAGTCCAGTAATGTATAGGATTTTGTGTTAGAGTGTGAGAGTAAACATTAGGATTTTACTATTGCCTAATTGTGGAGGGTTTTGATGAGCTTTGCAGAGCTGTGGAGTATAGTGTAGTAACATCGCCAGCTTTTTTGTGTTTTCTGCCTGCCATAAGTTTGTTGTAGTCAGGAGGTAGAGTTTTGTTGTTTTTAATTTAATTTTTAAGCCAAGTTTCTGTTATCACTCTGCTATCTGGTGAGTGCAGAGTTAGCCTGGTATTGAATTCTGGCAGATGATTACAGATGCTTCTAATGCTATTATATACTATGGTGAGGAGGATTCAGTGGGATATTGTGCAGGAGAAGAAAAAGTGATTAAGAGTTGGTGATGAAAGGATGGCCAGAGTTAGGGTGTGTGTCAGCGTTAATTCTTAGCTCAATGAACAAGTGATAATGGTGATGGAGTAACTGTTATCTTGACTTTATTTTTTTATTTTTAAGCTGTACAGTATAGGAGGGTTGTGGTGGAGTATATACTGTACACTTTTTAAGGAAGTCTGTAGTATTGGTAGAGAATAAAGTGGAAGTTGTTACGAGTGATGTCTGGGCTGAGTTTAATGGTAAATACTGGGAGGGACAGGATGAGTGGTGATAATGACTTGGAGGAATGTCCGGTAAGAAGTAGGAGTAGGGGAGGGAGGATCACTGGAGTATAGCATGATGGACAGGATGATATACAGTTTATCTAGTTAAATTATTAAGTTATTTGCAGTGTTAGGGTAGTGGAGAGGTGCAGTGTTAGGGTAGTGGAGAGGTGCTGAGAAAGGAGAGTATCGGGCCACAGAAGAATCTAGTATGACTAACATTTCACTGTGATTAGAAAGTCTGTTTGAAATGAAAAGGGTTAAAGAAGGATAGAGCTGATATAAGGAGTGTGGCTAGAGAGGTAATTGAGTAAGATTTTTGGATAATAGTGGTTTTGCTATTGTTGAACGTGATTGGATGAAGTAAAGTGGGTGGAGACGGTGAGGTTTAAATATAGAATAGGTGGTGGTGTGCAGGAATGGGGGGTAGGGTAGTGTAGTAGTTAGTCTGAGCTCCATCTAAAATGATCCATTTAAAGAAGTATTTATTCTGAAGACTTGTATATTAAATCCAAACAGAAAATGGATGATAATGCCACATTGACATCCAGAATAGTATAGCCTTATGTGAAGTTTCTATATCTGTACTACTGGTGAGACAAAAAATATACTTTACTGAAATGCACACTAATCCATTGTATTATTGTTCAATTTTCAGTGAGTCATTTTATTTCTTGTTAGAACAAAGTCTTCCATCCATGTCTCTCTATGTTTGTGTGGTTCCAGTCCATTTCTTTTTGAAAACTATCTTTTTAGATTTAAGAAAGGAAAATACATTTCTAGATAAGTACTTGTTCCTTCTGCTAGAAAGATTCCTAATCTTGCTGGAGATAAAATGAATCACTTTATATCAAATTTTAGGGACTGTACTGTTAATCAAGCCTTCTTTTTTCCATTACTTTTTCTGAATTGTTACCAAGTCTGAGGACAGAACTACCAAATTCATAGGAGGATTTCCCAAGCACTTATAGTAACAAGTACTTTATCCAGATGGGAGATGAATTAACAATTATTGACCTGGGAGGGACTCCTTTCCTTTGGAAGTTTTGTGAGCAATCTGTCGTGCCTCTCCTTCTACATTTGGACAAGTCCTCTTGAAGGTTTAACACAACTGGTGAGGAAATTAACCTTATTTCATCTTTCCACCTTATCCAATAGCCAGTTATTCTTGCTTCAGCAAAAATTCAGTGTGGTTTTCTTGCTCATTCTGTCATTTTTCAGTGTGATTTAAACTTGTTTCTATACTGGCTGTATGAGCATGTTATTGCTGGTCATAAGTTTTAAAGTTCAAACTATTTGTCGACATTGTTTTATATGTAGTCTACCTTCTTATCCTTCTTGTAAGGATTACTTTATTGCATGGAATTCCTTTGTAGAAATGGTCTGTTAATTGACTAGTATCCTTCATATTGTCTGCCATAATTAAAAAATTCCAATCAGAAGTTATTAATTTTTGACTAATTTAATTTGATTCTGTTTTCTTTCACTTGTAACACTAACTGGATCAAAAGTAATGGTAAAGTTCTGTCAAACTCTTTCTAGTAGAACAGAGCAAATAAAATATGCTGCACTCAAGCCACCATCGCACCCATGTCTCCTATGGGAGGAGGACGTATTGATCCTCATGAATGACGCTCTCTAAATAGGTTAATATAGAGGAATACGATTGGCTTGCCAATCATAACCTGCTTATTATGTGTGCGAGACATGAATCCCAAGAAATTCACCTCAAGAGTTGAATCTTGACATCCATGTTGAGAACACCTAATTTAGGGTTATGATCAATGAGACTTTTATAATTCTTTTCAGTGCGTAGAGCTTTATTTGCTCCATGTACTACTAGTTACGTGAAAAATCAGTGTTTTGTTCTTTTTCAAAGCTATAAAACACTACTGTCAAAAAGACAGTGTGATGCCGTATGTCACTTTTTCACCTACCTATCATACCTGTCAACTGTCCATAGTTTTGCAGAATGTCCAGATTATTGCTTCATATTTTAAGTTTCTCATAAAATATGGGATTTTTAGGCAAACCACAGAGGACTGACATCACTAAATAACAACATGCATCGTAGTTGGAGTGCCTATCACAAATTCTGTTATTCTAGGAACTCTGAAGTCATCACAGGAACTTGGGGACATGTTACTGGAACGGACAACAGGCAGAAAGTATTTTATTCTGCTGCTGTCATTAGCTGGTCAGTACAGGTGATTTTACTGTCTAGCATGGGAATTGGCCTTAATTTAGCAGGGGTTGCTTAACATTTGATCTGATGTTGTCAATTTTCATTCTGTCCTCAACTGTTGGGTTCAGATCCAAACCTCTGGTCTGACTCTGCCTTTACTAAAGCTCATGGTAACCAAAAAGCTCTCCAGCTTTTCCCTTACCCATAACGCACCAACCCCTAACATACCTCTGATCTCATTTGCTGCTTTTCAGGAAAATGTGGTCAGCCTTGGCTCTCGAGATTTGTTACAGATAAGTGCAGTTTCTTCTCTTTAATCTCTTAAATTCCTCTTTATATATTTCCTAAACCTAACTCTCTTTTTACCATTGTTGGTAGTTTTTTTCCCTTTTTCCTGTCTTTTATATATGGTAACATAGTAGCGTAGTCCTGATACCATTGTTGGTATTCTTTCTTTCTTTCCTCTTTACTCATTTATTTATATATATATGTATATATATATATATATATATATATATATATATATATATATATATATATAGTAATACAGAAGATGATTTTTTTAATGTTATTTTCTTACAGTTGACGGCATGTCTGAGAAAGGACCTTCTGGTTTTAAAATGCGTCTGAAATTTGGGAACAAAATTGCGTCTTTCAGATGCTCATACTCTGTGTGTATTGTTTAGGCCCACAACATCTTAAGGAGGATCATTCCATTTGCCAGAATTTTAATCCCAGACTTCTTGTGTAAAGAAAAAATAAACTTATCCTCAAAAGGTTTATTGCCAGCTTCTTTTGGTGAAGCTGTTGCTGGGACTCAATTCCCACCCAACATTAAAGCAAATGAGTCAGTATCAAAGTCTCCTAAGCCTTCCACTTCCTCCATTCATCTTCAGAGCCATCAAGGAAGAGATTGAAATTGGATCAGAGAAGATCTCAAAGCTCCTCCCCTTTGGATCCGAAGAAGAGGAAACTAGTGGATCCTACGTCCTCTGATATGACAAAGAAACCACTGATTTGACTGCTTCAGATCTGACTATTACTCCAAGGAACAGGTATTCCCCTTCTTGTGATCCTGTGCCTTCCAGGGTCCCTACCCCTTTTTTCGAAAGGTGCCGATCAAAGGCACCTTCTCTTGCCTTGTTTCTTTTGTCCAGGAGTCTAAGGAAGATCTGGACAGAATGATGAGGAAGTTTCTCTTGGTACAGATCCAGATGGGTGTTTTACCTGCTCCTACCGCCTCGGGTCAGGACACCCGTCCATCTACCCCCACACCACCACTTGTTACTACTTCTCTGATTGCTTTGGTTAGTTCAGAGTCCCTGGATATGAATCTTCTGGGTCTGTCTAGCTTGGATCCAAAGATAACTCTATCTTTGGATCTGAAGCTTTCTCTGAGTGCACCAGCTCCACCATCTTTGGATCTGGATGACTATGGCCCAAAGTTTCCTTGTCAGATCTGAGGCATTGGTGTCGACTCCGAAGGTTTTAGAGCAGTCTCTGCAACTTTGTTCTTTGGCACTGTATAGCTCGGCTCGAACTTCCTCCTCTGGGAGATTTTTTTCAGGGTGGGAGGAGATAGAGGTCCAGAAACATGCCTTCTCAGTTTCAATGTCTTCCTTCTGTCTGGATTGAGCTTCCTTCAAGATAGTGAAGAGGGTATTTTCTACTCCAACAGGACTGATGGATCCAACCCCTTTGGATCTTCAATCTAGTTCTTAGATGTCTCTGCGCTTGGAGCCTCATCATTATATACCACAGGGACAGTCAGCTTGAGACCCCCAGATGCTCCAGCAGGGTTTCACAATATCTTCCTCTACCATGGAACATCCCACCGAGGAAGTCCCTAGGAAGAGAAAGTGAAAGAGGAGACACTTGGACTCTCCACTAGTCAGTCACTGAGGATACTGATTTCGAAGGTGAAGGGTCCCCACAATCTTCTCTGGAAGACATCTTCATTTGGAGACCTCTTTGACATCCTTGAGCAGAGAAGTGGTTGCCCCCCTGCAACCCTTCACTAAAGGAATCGATATTTCTGGAGGCTTTTGGAGCTGGCTCAACTACCTCCTGGGTTACTCTGCCCACCATCAAGCTTATTGATTTGGTCTCTCTGTCATGGAAGAAGCCTGACTCAGTTGAGCCAGTCCCTAAGAGACCAGATTGGATTCAGGCTCCACCTGTTTGGAAGGAATTTTGGAATAAGGATGTGCCTATGGATCCCGTGGTCATGGTGTCAGCCACAAAAGAAGTAACTTGCTGAACAAAGTTCCTCTATTTGTCCTCCTAACAAGGGCGTCCAGGCCGATGGACAAGTTTGGGGAGCATCTCTGTGCTTCAGCAATCTTCGCTGTTAGGTCACTGAACTATTTGGCACATTTTAATAGGTTACAAAGGGACATGGTCAAAGAACTTTCAAAATCCGTTTCGGGGACCATTTATACTGAGGCCCAATAATCTGTGGGCTTCCATTTGGCTATCCTCCAATCCATTTTGAATTCATCCATGAGGCTTATTTCACACACAGCTGATGGCGCCTCAAGGACAGCGGGTTCAGGCATATCCATTAGGAGGCTTACCTGGATGCCCTTATGTTATTTTGTGGAGCTCTTCAAGTTCTTGTTTGTCAATGCTCCTTTTGATGGCAGTTCATTGTTTGGGCCAAAAGTGAAGGACACTTTATGCAGGTGTGAGAAGGATGGAAAGACCCTCTCAGCAGTGGGTATGCATTTTTTTGACTCGTCAACGATCCTTTTTGTAGGAACCAACAAGCTGATTGGAAAATGTGGTTCAGGAAGTCCCAGGGTCCTTTTTGGGAGACATGGAGAAAGTTCCCCTAGGGGCAGAGGAGGGAATACTAATGGATGCCGTTGCCCCTGCAGTAGAGGAGGCCCACAAAACTAGCCCTTTTTCAGGACAGACATGGAGAAAGTTCCTCTAGGGGCAGAGGAGAGAATGCTAATGGCCCACAAAACCAGTGGTCCAGCGTTTGTTTCTCTGATAGACCCTACCAACTCTCCTGAAAGGAGGCCCACTTGTCCACCTCTGGAGGTAATTGGGAGTCGATTATCCCTGCATCAGAGAGCCTGGCTAGACATAACAGATACTTGGGTGCTGAGGATTATTTCCAGAGGTTATAGAATTCACTTTTCCCTTCCACCTCGAGCCGTATGCAAAATTCCTGATGTTGCACCCAGTCAGAGGAAAGTAGCAGCACTAGAAATATAAAAGCTGCTACAATAGAGTCGTCCAAGAGGTCCCACCAGACCAGATAGAATCCAGAACTTACTCAAGATTCATTTTAGTGACAAGGAAAATGGGGGGACTGGAGACCTATTTTGGATCTCAGCATATTGAACAAGTCAGTTCAATGTACAAAGTTTCTGATGGTCACTGTAAAGTTAATTTTCCCCTTCCTGGGCAAGGATGACTGGATGTGCTGGACAGACCTTCAGGGTGCGTACTGTCACATAAAGATGAAGAGACAATCCAGAAGGTACTTACACTTCCGGCTGGGAGCCTGTCACTGCCAGTTCAGAACACTGCTCTTTGGCCTCACCACAGTCCCCAGGGAGTTTACATGGCAGTGGTGGCAGCTCACTTGAGACTGCAGGAATTGTGCATGTTTCCATATCTAGACGACTGGCTCAATAACGCCCTGCCCAGGCATCTGCTAATAAGGGCAAGAGATCAGGAACTTCTGTTTTGTTTTCATCTGGAGATAACCATAAGTTATGACAACTCTTACCTACTGGAGATAACCATAAGTTATGACAACTCTTACCTACAATCAACTCAAATCTTAGAATTCATAGGAACAGTCTTCAACATGACATCAGTGACAACTACTCTTCATCTCTCAACAGTACAGACTATCAGATTCCAAGTAGAGAGAATAATTCGCAGTACCAACATTCCAGCCTGGTAGATTCTTCAATCCTTGGGGTCAAGCTCAGCTGCCATAATCTTAGTTCCTTTAGCAAGATTTTGTATGAGAATTCTTCAGTGGATACTAGCAACACAATGGTCTATTCTTTACCAGAGCATGTCAACACAAGTAATCACTCGGGCATGCAAGAGATACCTCTGGCGGTGGAGTTCAAGTTCTACAAAGCCTTCCTTTCATTCTCCCTCATCCCAAGGCCATAGTGACCACGGATGCTTCCCAGATTGGGTGGGGGGGGGCACTTTCTGGAGAGAGCAGTCCAAGGAGAGGCCAACTTTTGCATATCAATGTTTAGAGATGAGAGCAGTGCTCTTAGCATTGCAGGCCTTCCAGGACACTCTTCCCTTGGGGACAATTGGGATTTTAAACAGAAAATGTCAGTGGTTTGGTACATTAACAAACAAGGTGGGAGAAGCACTCAGGGTGTGGCACTGGGTGATCTCCTCCAACCGCTTTCTCATAGCAACATACATTCTGTGGACATCCAGTGTGATAGCAGACAAATTGAGCAGGTCCATTCTTCTACCTCATAAGTAGTCACATGAATGTGGAAGAATTGATTTCACACCGATGGAACCAGACTTGCTGCAATCTTTTTGCTTCTCTCCTAAACAAATGCAGCAGCTACTATGGCCTAATCCCACCTCAGGTGGAATCACTGAGGGATGCTCTGTCATGATTGGCCCCCGATCTATTTTATGCTTACTCCCCAGTTCCTCTAATTCTGACATTCCTGCAGAAAGTTGCCAGGTTGAAGAGCAAAGTCATCCTCATTGCACCTTGCTGGCCTCGTCAGATTTGGTGGCCTCATCTTCTTTGCTAACCTTAGATTCTGGATCAGATTCCAGATCTGTTACATCCAACAGATATGTTTCAAACGGATATCTCAAACCTTAAGCTAACAGCATGGTTTCTCCAATTCCATTAATAGCTAGACAACCAATCCTGTCTTCCCCTGTCCATCATATCCTTTTATCTTACCATAAACTTTCAACCAGAAATCTTTATACAAGTAGAAAAGGTTTGTTTACTGGGCACAGCAAAAACATATTGATCCCTTTTCAGCTCTGATACATAATATATTTGATTTTTTAGCACTGATCTTTAATGAAGGCATAAGCTCCTCTACTATTAAGGTTCAGTTAACAGCAGTATTTAATTTTTGTATTGGATTTGAAAATTCTTCTGTGGCCTGTTCCAAACTTTGTAAAGCATTTTTGTGAGGCACTCTTCTCTTGAGACCACTGTATAAAGCTCTTACTCCAACATGGGATTTGAACTTGATACTGCAAGCCTTAATTTATTCCCACTTGGGACCATCCGCTAAATGTGACTTGAATTTTCTGACCTGGACAACTGTCTTTCTAGTGGCCATTACC
Organism: Protopterus annectens; assembly: GCF_019279795.1. Lineage (NCBI taxonomy): Eukaryota > Metazoa > Chordata > Ceratodontiformes > Protopteridae > Protopterus > Protopterus annectens. The sequence continues at coordinate 758,368,925 of NC_056734.1, forward strand.
TCAGCCAAAAGAACTTTTAAGCTTTGTCATCTAAACCTCCCTACTTGATTTTTTCATAACAGTAGTTACATTACATACCAATACATTTTCCTTTCCAAGGTGGTGTTAGAATCCAGTGTCAATCAAGCCATTAATTTCCCAGTATTCTTTCCTAAATTTACAAACAGAGGCGAATATATGTTGCATTTACTGGATGTTCACAGATAATTACATTTTTACGTGGGACAAAAGAAATCGGGAAGATTGATCAATTGCTTCTCCTTTGCAAATTAGAAATTGGGTAAGCCAGCCACAAAAGTAACTCCTAGCCAGGTGGCTGATTGATTTAGTATTTCTTTTATCAAGTTGGAGCTAACCTTACCTAAACTTGTAAGAGCCCATTCAACTAGGTCCATGGCAACTTCTTCAGAGATGTCCTTCATGTTTCACTGTTGCAGTCATCACATTTGGGGTGCATACAGGGCCAGTGGAGCCTGCAGCAAATCCCCCTGCACGTTAATCAAAAAGAGATGATGGCTATAATCCAGGATTAGAGGGAGGGTTGTGCCGTATTGGCCCCCTTAGCTTGAATCTAAGGTGCAGAACCTTTTCCATTTATCTGCATAAGACTTTCTGGTGCTAGGGCATCTGGCCTCTGGGATAACATCCAGAACCTGTTTACTTAGGATGGCAGATTGATCAGGGGTTATGGAATAAGCCAAGCTGCCAAATTGAGTGTCTGCATTTGGGGGTACAGGATTTCCCCTTCGTTCTGGGTTAGGAGGTTTGGAATCCGAGGAAGATGCCATGGAGGCAGCGGGGACAGGCTGCGAAGCAAGGGGGGTACCAGTGCTGCCTGGGTCAGTCTGGAGCTTTGAGAATGGTCCTTGCTTTTTTCCTCCCTTATTTTGAACAGTACCCTGGGGATGAGAGGTAAGGGGGGAAAGGCATAGACCGAGAGGTTCACCCAGGGGAAGGACAGGGCATCCACTTATCAAGCCATGCAGTGATGCTCCCTGGTGCAGAATTTGCTGAGCTGATGGTTGGTGTGGGAGGCAAAGAGGTTGACCTCCGGGGTTTCCCATTTCTGAGTCATTAGGCAGAAGGTGCTTCTGTTGAGCTGCCACTCGTGTGGGTCCAAAAGCTTTCTGCTTAATTGGTCTGCCAGGGAATTGAGAGAGCCTGTAAGGTATTGTGCTAGCAGGTGTAGTTGCATGGAAGAGGCTGTGAGCCAAAGGGTCATGGCCGGCCTGCACAGTGGGTAGGAGTGAGTCCTTCCATGCTTGCTGATGTACCACATCACAGTGGTGGTGTCTGTTTTGATCAGGAGAACCCCTGGAGAGAGAAGGGGTTTGAAAGCTATCAAGGCTTGCTGCACAGCCATCATCTCTTTTTGCTTCATATGCAGGGGGATTTGCTGCGGGCTCCATTGGCCTTGTATGCACCTGCCGTCCAGGTGTGTACCCCAAATGTGATGACTGCAACAGTGAATATACTTGAGCATCTACATTTATGGTAAGTGTACACAGCTGCACTTTTCTCTCCAGGGCTTCCATGGACAATGTGCATCTGCAACATTGGCAAATCCTCATACCTTTATCGCTCATTACAAACTGGATCTGGTCTTGAGGGGTAGAGCAGCCTTTGAGTCATCTGTGCTCAGGAATATCCTTCCTTAGAGTCCACCCAGGAATTTAGGTTGCTGGAGATTCTATTCCAACAGTTGAGAATAGAATGAAAATTGACAACAGATAAAGAAGTTATGAACTCACGATAACGTTCCATCTGTGTTGTCCATTTTCATTCTTCCTCACCTTCCTCCCACCAATCCCCCAACCCTTGTTTCAACAAACGTCAGGATTGTGGTCCAGATATAGTTCCTTCTGTAGGACATATACAAATTTGTGTCTTTGTATGCATATTGGCAGATAATGCTTTAGGTAAATCAGCAAACAAGATCTGAGGTATGTTAAGGGTTGGTGTATTATGGGTAAGAGAAGCTTGAGAGCTTTCCGGTTACCATGAGCTTTTAGTAACAGCCAAGTTGGATCTGAGGTTTGGATCTGAACCCAACAGTTGAAGAATGAAAGTGGATAACACAAATGGAATGTTACGGTGAGTACATAACTTCTTTTTAAGGTTGGGTTGTGCAGTTCTAGCGCATAACTGTTTTTTTTTTTTTTCCGAATATCCGAGCATAATCACTGTGCCCCATGCACTACAGTATTCTTAGGTCTAGTACAATTTGAGCTTCTTTACTTGTCATCCTTCTTAGCTTGTAGCTCAAAATATTGCAGTTTTTGGCTGTAAGATTCAGAATTATTTTCCTTCCCCGGTTAGGTAATTACTTTAATTTGTGAATATTTAGGATAAATCTTTAGCTTTTCTTACAGACAAAGCAGAATGTAAATGTACTGATGAAATTATTATTTTTTTAATTTTGCCTTTCTTTTGCTTTCTGCGACTAGTTAGTTTTTGTTGTCAGATTCAATAATATCCATTTTCTGTGGAGGATTTCTCTAAGCAGTTCTAATACATTCTTTATCCAGATAGGGGGTAAGCTTAACTGTTCTTGACCTAGGAGAGACTTGTTCCTTAACTGCGTTAGTTGTGCTGATAGAATTGGGTCTTGAGGGCATTTTATACTTGATAAACAATATTAAATTTTAATTATTTTATTTCAAGATTTTAACATTGTTTACTTTCTGTTGTCTGTACATGTTAGAAAATTGGCAGTTTTAAAAGCTTTTAGAATAAAATGCCAACATTTTACGCGTTTTGAAGCGGAGTGCAATTTCAGCTGAAATTGCTTAAAAGTACCGGTCACTTTCTGAAGCATATTGGTTTTATAGTTAATTATATTATAGTAATTTCCAGTTATACTCATTGCAAAATCACTTACACTTTGTATGTACGTTTTTGCATTTTAATTTCACTGTTTACTGAGTTTCTGTATAACCACACACACAAAATGATGTGGCAGGTATTGGGCAGTGATTTACATGCAACTTTTAAACAGAACTACTTCTGTAAAAGACCAGCTTCATATTTACAATGTGGTTTCACTACTGCATCCTTGTGTATTCATTTTCAGTGCAAGGTGTTCCTCCTGCAAGACCTAGTTGACAATTTGTCATTCTAGGAAGTAAATCCTTTGACTTTACTATGGAAATAACAGTTGTCTGTATATTGGTTTTGATAATAAGATATTTTGGGTTTAGTGTTTCATGATGTTATGGTGTGTGTGTGTGTGTGTGTGTGTGTGTGCAAGGGGTCGCCACAGCGGAAGTCCAGTCCGCTAATGACTGGCAGTAGATTTTTACGAAATGCCGAGGTGCCATCTCGACACCCAACCTTCAACCAAGGCACACCCATTTACGCACGCATGTCTTTCGACCACCGCTGGAGGATAGGCAGACTCCACATAGAAGGCACTCCCAAGCCACGCCGAGAATCGAACGATTCTCGGCGTGGCTTGGGAGTGCCTTCTGTGTGGGAGTCTGCCTATCCTCCCCGCGGTTGGGTAGCGTTCGAAAGACATGCGTGCGTAAATGGGTGTGCCTTGGTTGAAGGTTGGGTGTCGAGATGACACCTCGGCATTTCGTAAAAATCTACTGCCAGTCATTAGCGGACTGGACTTCCGCTGTGGCGACCCCTCACACACACACACACACACACACACACACACACACACACACACACACACACACACACACACCCCTTATACATGAAATAAAAACTGCTTAATTTGATATGTATAGTAAGGAGTTTATACATCAGTTCAAGGTTTTGTTCCCTGCATTTGCTTTAGAAAGTGACCATTACACTTTTTCTTTGATTAGTTGAATTCTGTTGTGCTAGTTGTCTTTTTTTTTTTCCTGGATGCTGTACTTTGATATAGTAGCATTTTGATTATATTTTAATTTTCTTTCATAATTTTTGCCTGATACTGTTTTACGTTCTGTTTATATCCACCCATATTATTATTGTATGTAACTAGCTTGTGGCTCAGTGTAAAATAAAACCTACATTAGTTTGTAGGCTATTATTTAAAGTCAGAAGTTTAAAAACTGTGTCACTATCCATTTGTTCTATCCTACCTGAGCTGTCTGCATTTACTCCTCCTCTCCTGCAAGTCCCGCTGTTATCAGAATTATAGATTCTTTCCTCTCCAGCAAACTCAGACTCTGGGTGATTGGGGGTACTTTTACTTCTCTGTCTTGGCTTGATGCTTGTTTCCTGCCCACGTTCATTACTCATCTTGCTTGTTGGTTTCCAGTTTGGCCTCCATGTAGCTAACATGTTTGGCTGTGGTATACCATAGCAGACACCTATCTTGTAGTAAAACGTGCTAGTGACGTGTGTGGTTTTCATCATGAAACATGCCTCCACATCATGTAGGTTGATCAGTTTAGAGTAAATGCTGCCCAATGTTCTTAGTGTTTCACTGCTGCAGTCATTACATTTGGGTTATCTGCTTGCAGGTAGCCCTCAGTCAGCCTGATTAACAAAGTCTTGGGACCTGCATCGGTTGCTGTCCCTTCTTCCATGACGTCAGGTTGTCAGGAGTATAAAACATGCAGCCAACGCCATTACATCAGATTTTCTTGCCGTGCGGTGCCCGAAGCAGAAGCAGTTTGCAAGTGCTGGTCGGCCAACTCCTGAAATTTTTGTTTTTGAGTTTCAGAACCGATGTCTTCAACTAAAGCTAGGTACCCTGTTGGGGAAACTTTTTTTCTTGCTTCTTACCGATGTCGATAAAAGTTAATAATTGCATTACTTGTGGAAAGCAAATACCTCATAAAGATTTTCATTTGTACTGTAATCCTTGCCTAGGCCCTGACCACGATGTACCTTGCTGGCTGTCGGTTTTGTGCTTTATGTAATCAGCACATTATCCGTCGTCTGTGTATTTTCGCCTCTAAATATTTTGGTTCTCGATTTAGTTATCCAGAAATGTCGTTGGTTAGCCATCCGACTACCGGGATTCCGAAAAAACACAAAGGTAAAGACAGAGACAGGCCGCCGATGTCCAAAGCTGCCAACGACGCTTCTCCTAAGCCAGTCGTCAGTACTCAGTGAGACATTTTTATTTTTGCAGCCCCTGATACCCGCTACTTCTGATTCGCAGGCCTCTACTGAGACCCATTTGCCGCGAGATGCTTCAACTATGGAACCTGCGGATGCCTGTACCTTGGATGGGTCCGGTGCCGCTGTGCAGGCACCGGCATCTGAGGGTGTATTCAGGCCTACAGACTTGCATATTAAACTGAAGCCTCCTCCTTTACTTAGGCCTAAATCTCGATCCATGCCTAAAAAAACGACGCCTAGGCCACATGCTCAGGCCTCTATGCCTAAAAAACAAATGAAAAGAATGGCTGAAGATCTAATAACTCTAATCAGGGGTAGCCACCCCCCCCCCCCTTTCTAAGAGACCTAGGACTGAAGTTGATTATCAATCTTCTGATCAGGATTCTGTTTTTTCTGAGTCTTCTGATGATCTGGATTGAATCCTTACATACTCTAAGGGAGCATTTCCAGGATCATTTCCAGGATTTTTCTGATTCAAAAAAGAGGCTTAGGGATTTCCTTCTCCTACCTCAGCATAGGCCTTTAGCTATTCCTCCTGTACTAGGCATTGTTGATGCTTTTTCAGAATCTAGTTTGGCCCCTGATTCCCTGCCTCCTGCTCCTAGAAAACTTGACAGAGATACTACAGAGTCCCGGAGTCCCACAAGTTCCTTTTTAAAAATCCTATTGCAGATCCAGAGACTATTTCACAGGGGCCCAAGGGCATTAAGGCTTCTACTGCTAAAAATCCTACCCCTTCTGATGAGACTCCAGGGCACTGGATAGATGGGATAAGAAGGTTTACATTTCTGCAACCTTGGCCATTAGGGCTTTAAACTGCCAGTTTCATATGTTAAAGCATTAGCAACATGTTATTGGACTGCTTAAACAGAAAATTATGTTGATTCCTGACTGTGTGTAAAATAAAGAATTACAGGATTTAATGCATTCTGCTGAACAAGTTGGAAAACATACTTTGCAATGCGGTTTTGATTCATTAGAGGCCTCTTGCAGGGCTGCTGTTACTGGGTCTGTGTTCAGAAGGCACGCTTGGCTCAAGGAGCAGTCTTTGCCTGATCATGTTAAAGCTAAATTGTTTGGATGCTCATTTAAATCAGGACCACCTGTTTGGCAACAAGGCTGAGGAAGTTCTTGAAAAGATGGAAGATAAAGCTAAATCTGTTCAAACTGTTAAAGATTTCTTACAAGTTCAGCCTCCTAGATTTAGTAGGCACTGGCCCTCTAAGAATTGGTCCTTTCCAGACCCTTCCAGGTCTTCTCAAGCCAAACCCAGACACAGCAAAAACCCCAGGTTTCAGTCCCAGGGGACACACAGAACTAAGCAGTGGGCGGCCTCCACTTCCAAATCTGGGACTAATAAGACACCCCCTATGGTAAACTGTCTCAATGACTTCCTTTTAAAATTTCCAAGCACTTATCAACTGACTGCCCCCTTGGGGGGAAAGATTGCTCTTCATGCAAAGAATTTGGAACTCATTACCCAGGACACATGGTTTTAAATATAGTGTCCCAGGGATACAGATTTCACTTCCACACGTTGCCAACACCAAGCGGGTGGCCGGACTTACCCCCAAATCAGTGGGCAGAGGCCCAAAAACAAGTACTTTCTCTCTTAAGCATGGGGGCTATTCAACTGGTACCAGAAGAGAAAAGGGACAAGGTTTCTACTCGAGACTTTTCCTGGTACCCAGAAAAGACAATTCGTGGCGTCCTATCCTGGACCTGTCTAAACACCTTTTTGGAGATTTCAAAATTCAAGATGCTGACTCTTCACCAACTACTTCCTATGCTAGGCAAAGATGCCTGGTTGGCAACACTAGATTTAAAAGAAGCATACCTGCACATCCCACTCAGGGAATCTTGCTTCAAAGCAGGCTACATGCACTATCAGTTCTCTGCACTGCCCTTTGGCTTATCTACTGCGCCCAGGGTATTCACAAAGTGCCTACCTCCAGTTATTGCATTTTGCAGGCAAAGAAATATTCAAATATACCCATACCTGGACTATTGTCTAATTCAGGCAGAAAGCCAGGACATACTTTTGAATCATCTGGCCTTTGTACAAAGGGCTCTAACTTGTCTGTTGTACACCATAAATGAAAAGAAATCCCACCTGGTATCCTGTCAACAAATTATAAAATTATATTCCTGGGAGCAAGCTTGAATACAACTTCCCAGATGGCTTACCTCATGCCAGAGAAACAAATTAATTTGACAAACTACTTCAAGTTGCCACAAAAACCCTGCTATCTGCAAGACAAATACTGCAAGCCTTGGGGTTCATGGCCTCCTGCATTCTTCTAATTCCATATGCAAGACTGCATATGAGATAACTATAGGGGTATCTAAAAAGCCTTTGGTGTCAACATTCTATAGACCTGGAAACAATGATTCCTATCATACCTTGCCTACGCCTAGAGTTCCTTTGGTGGGCAGAGGCATGCCACCAAAACATGGGACTACCTTTCACACCACCCCCTGCTGCCCAAACCGTAACAATAGACACATCAGACTGTGCATGGGGGCCTCACCTGGCAGGGAAGTGCATTCAGGGCAAATGGAACCCAAGTCAAATGCACCTGCATATCAATCAAAAAGAAATGTTAGCTGTACAGAATGCTCCGACAGCCTTCAAGGACCACATTTTTCCAGGACAACTAATGGTAAAGACGGACAACACCACTGTTATGTGGTACATAAACAAGCAGGGGAGGGTACACATTCTTAACTCCTCTGCAGACTAGCCATGGTGTTGTGGAACACAGCCTTGAGCTATCAAGTGCACCTACAAGCTCAATTCCTGCCAGGAAAATTAAATACACTGGCAGACGGACTAAGCAGAAACCTCATGGACCCACACGAGTGGAAACTGGAACCAAGGATTTTCAACATGTTGACAAGCAAATGAGGGAGCCCAGATATAGACCTGTTTGCCTCTCCCCAGAACTACCAGTTGGATAAAGTTTGCCCAAGGACTCCCCACAAACAAGCCTGGAAAGTGGATGCTCGGTCCTTCAGCTGGAAAAACCTATCCGTCTATGCCTTCCCCCCTCTGCCTCTGCTCTCCAAAGTACTACTAAAAATCAAACCGGACAAACCAAGGATGATTTTGATTGCTCCAGACTGGCCGTGCCAACACTGGTGTACCCCCTCCTGCGCAGTGTGTCACAGTTATCTACATGGCACCTGCCTCAGACTCCTTCCCTGCTGTCTCAGCAGGAGAACCAGATTCTGCACCCTCAGCTTCTAACACTGAACCTTGCACCCTGCCTAATTACTTAATCTCTCCTTTACCATCCCTCAGCAAACCTGTGATGGATATAATTTTAGAGGCAAGGATCCCTAGTACTAGAAAATCTTATGCTGAAAAATGGAAAAGATTCTGTGCGTGGAACCAGTCTCAAGGGATGGGCACAGCAGCGTCCAATTTACCTCAGATTTTACAATACTTAACTGAGATGTTTCACAAGGGCCTGTCTTTTTCCTCAATTAAAATCCACCATTTCAGCTCATTATAACACAGAACTGCCCCTCTTCTCTCATCCACTGCTCAAGTAGTTCCTCAGAGGGGCCAAAAATATGATACCACCCAGAAAAGCTACAACCCCAGCCTAGGACCTTAACTTTGTCTTGGAGAAACTCACTCTACCTCCTTTCGAGCCAGCTGCTACTGCAGACTTAAAATTTCTTTCTTGGAAAACAGCTTTTCTTTTAGCAATCACTTCAGCTAGAAGGGTATCTGAATTACAGGTCCTTATGGCAGTGGAGCCTTTCATCCTGTCATGCAGACAGGGTGTCCCTCAGAACCAATCCATCCTTCATGCCCAAGGTGGTATCCAGTGTGGCTCTTAATCAGTCCATTCATTTGCCAACCTTCTTTCCCAATCCAAAGAATAAAGGGGAATGGATACTGCATTCCTTAGATGTGCACAGGCAACTTAGATTCTACTTGGACAGGACTAAACCTCAAAGAAAATCTGAACAACTGCTGGTGGCATTTGCTGCAGGGGCAGAGGGGAAGGCTGTTTCAAAGCAAACCATTTCTAAATGGATAAGCCATTGCATTCATTTCTGCTATAAGCACCATGGAAAACCTATCCCCTAGGGGATCAGACCTCACTCCACCGGGGCTGCATCTACCTCTACAGCCTTTCTCAGAGGCGTCCTTACCCGGGACATCTTAGAAGCTGCTATCTGGAGTTCTGTACCTACTTTCACCAAGCATTATCATTTGGCAATTTTCTCTAAATCCAGAGCTGGCTTTGCCACTGCAGTCTTGAAGGACCTTATAGTTGGCCCTAATGCTATCTAAATTCCTCCTCCCAACCATAGCTTTGGGAATCTACCCAAATGTAATGACTGCAACAGTGCAACAGTGAAACATGAAAGGACATAGTACAGTTGTGTACACTTACCATAAATGTAGATGTTCGAGTGTATTCACTGTTGCCACTCTGGTTAACCTCCCTCCAGCCCCCTAACTTCTTTTGGCTATACCTCTGCTTTCCTTTACTATGCTTAAAAGTCTTTTTGGTGTATTTGCTTTTTATGTTGGAGGTATATCTTTGTGCTTTTATATTTAATTGCTTCCCATTAGGGGGGCACCTAACATCTGGGGCAAGAAAAACTGATGTAATGGCGTCGGCTGCATGTTTTATACCCCTGAAGACCTAACGTCATGGAAGAAGGGACAGCAACTGACGCAGGACCCAAGACTTTGTTAATCAGGCCGACTGAGGGCTACTTGCAAGCAGATAACCCAAATGTAATGACTGCAACAGTGAATACACTCGAACATCTACATTTATGGTAAGTGTACACAACTGTACTTTCTGCACTGTACTGCTTTTGATCAGATCACTGAAAGGCACTCAGAAAAAAAAACACCACTTTGCAAATGTCTGTCTGCTGTACTGCTAATTGTAAGGGCCCCAGGACCATTAGCCTTCTTACTTCCCAATGAGAGTGCCTATTTTGGTGAATCTCTGCATTATCATCTTCTGTTATCAGATTTGAGTGGATGTGCAGTTAGACCATGTCCCTTGTTTATCTTCTGCTATGGCACTGAAGCATTTGTCTAATTCAGTATTTAAAACTAATTATATATGCACAGTTATGTGAATTGGTTCATATGGAAAGCTTGGCTAATCGCTTAGAGAATACTCTGTCAGGGCATTGTTTTCATTTTGTACCAGTACTCCAGCGAATACATTTTTCTGACTACTTCCATTTACCATGTTCACACTCAATATCAAGGCCAGTTTTAGACTAGATGGATCCAGGACAGAGGCTGAGGATGGGTGAGGCTGGGGGAGTCTTTCTACTTAATATTGTTCAAAATCTCATGTACAGCCAGGGATCAAGAGGTCATCAACCTCCAGAATATCTGAGGGTCTACATGCTAAGTTTTGAAAGAAAATTACTTGGTAACATATCTCAGTTTTAGTACTGGATGGAAAATTTATGTATATAGTGTGTGTGTGTGTGTGTGTGTGTGTATGTGTGTGTGTGTGTGTGTGTGTGTGTGTGTGTGTGTGTGTAATGTATAAAACTGATTTTTTTTTTATCACGCAGACACACACACACACGCACGTGTGCACAGACAGGCACATTTTGATACACATATATTGACACTGGCCTGGCCAAGCTAGGTGAAACCCTGGATATGCTACTGGTCTACCACAAGATGCACACATGTACACAACAGTGGGCAGACTGAAAGAATGCCAGTTCACTTATGGCAAATTGTTGCAGTGTTGGAGGAAACCAGAGACATCAGATAACACTTACATGGTGATCAGGAGAATTTGTAAACTGCATGGAAAGAACCACAACTTAAAGCCAAACGGAGAACTAAGTGCTTTGAGGTGGCAACAATGTTTGCTGTACCACTGTGCCAGTGATTGGTTGCTCGCGCTCTCACACACACACACACACACACACACACACACACACACACACACACACACACACACACACACACACACACACACACACACCAGGGGGTGGCTCGTACTGTTGAACTGCAGGAATGCAGCCCCCCAGCTTTGAGAAGAAAAATGAAAATAACAAGAAAAAAACGAAAATGAAAAGATGGCAGCTCCCAGAACTCGGCGCATGTGTGCTCAGCATTCCTGGACCTCCATGCATGCAGGAATTCGGACTGGTTCAACAGCAGTCCGGATTAGGAAGGAGGCATCAGACTACAGAAGTGCTCAGAATTCTATGCAGTCTACAACTGCATAGACTGGAAGGGGATTGGATTGCAACGTCTGCAGGCTGGATTATTCAGCCTGCTCTCGCGGGAACAATTTTTTTTCATCAGACTTGAAGGATTTTGTATTTCCTCGCAGGAAGGATTTTGTGTTTCATCAGAGCTGTGTGTCTGTGTGTGTCTGTCTTTGTGTGTAAAATTCCCCAGATAAATATACCTGGTGGCTAGAGAGAAACTCAGGAAACAGTAGTGGTTAGAGCGAGAATAACTCTGACTCAAACGCTGTACCCGGAATTCCCTACCCACCACCACTTGTGAAAACTATTCAAATTTTTTGCCTCATATTTTTGTTCTGTTCCTCTTAAAATCTGTGGTTTTCTGGATTTTGAATTCACTAAATAATGACAGGCATTTGAATTTCAGACTTCATATTCTTCAGAAAGTACATGGTAACACAAAACCTTTTATTCTAACAATTTTCGAAGGTTATAAGATCAGTATTTGAAATTTGTCCCTATTTTGGGGCTGTATTCCCCCATTATTGGCTTTGTCCATGTTTTTAGTGCTAAGAGGTTGAGAGCTATAGTGAGAACTGAATTCGCTAAATATGTTTTGGGGCTGTATTCCCCCATTATTGGCTGTCCAGGTGTTTTGTGCTAAGAGGTTGAGAGCTATGGTGAGAACATGAATTCACTAAATGATAGCCATTTAAGTTGGTCTTCCTGAATTTCAAGAAACATTTTAATTGGCATAGTGGTATGTTGTTCTGACTGTAGTGCACAGGGTCCTGGGCTCAAGACTTGGCAGTGAAATGCATGCTGGTAGGACAGCATTTTATTCTAGCAACTTTCCAAGATTATACAAGCAATGTTTTAAAATGTGTCCCTGATTTTTGGGCTTTTGTCCCCCCCAATAAATTTTGGCTTTTTCCAGATTTTTTGTGCTGCAAAGTTGAGAGATACAGTTGAGTGTAGAGTGGATTTTACAAGGAGCTGAGAGCTTCAGGGGAAGAAATGTTTAGTGCTGCTTATGCCAAGTCTGCTTGCATTGTTAATAGCACAACGGATAGTGTACTTGCTTTTGATGCAGAAGACTGTGGGTTCTACTCCCACAGTCTGTAGATGCATTGCTGATACTGTACTGTGTTGTACTTTTAAATGGGGTGGATGCTGCAGTCCTGAGAATGTCCTCTTTGGTGGAGATACGTAGTAACTATGAACCTGTTATCAGTTTGCCATCCATTCCCTATTGCAATATTATTAGCTTCTTTTTTTTAATGTAACATAGGCAATTTATTCCTCAAGGGCAACAGGCACTTTATCTGTAGATGAAACAATGAAATATAAAGTTGTTTGCTAGCAGCAACGTCTTCATTGGTTACAGATCTCAAATGTGGAATTATTTAGATGACGTTTACTTCTGCAGAGATTGTGCATATTTACTGATACTGGTGGATTGTAGAAGTTTGAGTAATTGGGCAGTTTTGTCATTATTGGTTCATGCATTTTGTTTCATTGTTTACTGGAAAAATGTTCAAAACAATACCTTTAAAATGCCCTTTAACAACTGTACTGTATTACACAAGGAATATAATTTAATACAATCAGGAAGGTGTATCAAAGAACACATGTATGCTTCATGTGCAAGGGGCCAATGATTTGAAAACAGCTCATAGTTGATCTTTATCTGCCACTGGCCAGATGTATTTTCTTTGAATGTGGGTTTCAATGAATGTGATTTTCAATGGCAGTGAAGTTTTAATGCCAAGTCTATTTTCATTGTGAGACTGCATTGCTTTGTTTAGCAGATGTCTATTAGTGTTTGTACTGTAAAATGTAAAATAAAAGTTTTAAATGAAACCCAAATCCTCATAGAAGTAAAGCAGTATGCACATTACAGTGTTTATGGTAAATGGGACGAAATAGCCAAGTAATGGGACATTGGAATGGCTGCAGGGGGAGGCCCCAATTGACCATGATTTGTGAAAGGGGAAGGGCGGCAAACTCTAAAACAGCCCTGGCCGAACTGTACCTCTCAGCTGTCCAGATTTTCACAGAATGAATAGATTTTTGCTTTTTATTTTTGGTTTGTTCCTCATAAAATTTGTGTCTTTTTGAAAATCATTTAGGAATGAAGTCTCTAAATAATGACAGACATTGAGTTTTAGACTTCATACCCTTCCGAAAAATGCATGCTAAAGCAAGATCTGTTATTATATCAACTGTCTAAGTTTATACAAGAGCAGTTTTTAGTACTGTTTGTATGTTCCCCCAATATATTTGGCTTGTCCAGATTTCCTGCATTAAGAGGTTGAGCGGTACATGCAAATAAATCGCTTTATAGAATTAGGTATATCAAAACCTCTAAACTGTCCCCCTATTCTGGCTCAGAATGTTGCTCTCCCCCTAATAATCCCTCCACAAAATGGCAATTTTGGAAGAAAACATGTAGGGTTTACAATTGATAAATAATTGTAATGATCAGAGTTATCGATTACTTTTATTTCAGAAATGCATGTAGATTCTCTTATTTGCCAGCTTCTCAAGTTAACAGTACTAATATTTAAAAAAGTTTCTCTTCTTTGACATGTTCCCAGCTGTATTTTTTGGCTATTTTACATCACATTTTTGGTCCGTTTTTCATAAAATTGTGGTTTTCTGGCAAATTAATGTCAAATCATTAAAGATTGAAGTTAAACAATAATGACAGACATTTGAGTTTCAGATTTCATACCCTTCAGAAAAGTCATACTAATGCAAGACCTACTATTCTGTTATCATTCTAAGTTTATACGAGCACTATTTAAAAATTGTCCTTATTTTTGGGCCTTTGTCCCATTTCTATTGATGGCTTTGTCCATATGTCTTGCTCTGAGGTCGAGAGGTATGACAAATGTGTCAGGGCCATCACCATCAGCCAGAGACATTTCAAATTGTGACGTACTTGTTGCACCCCACTCCCCCATGTAGTGACTCTGGATGTGTCCAAGCAAGGCAAGGATCAGTTATGCAGTGCAAGTGTGCCTAGTATCCCCCCATCCAAGTTAGACACAAGTACTACAGTGGCTTTTCATCTCTTCTTGATTTTGCAGAATGTTCTGGTTTTCTGTCCTGTTTTTATACTGTTAATTTATAGGTTCATAGGTAGTTACTAGGCTATCGACCCTGGGGCCTATACAAGCCCAGCCAAAAAGGTACCCTGGCTTTTGCCACCCAAGAAAATTATTTTCCTGTGCCACTGTCAAGCAGAGCCACAGAGGTGATACCCGGGGTGAATTTCCTATTTCCCATCCAATCATCAAGATTTTTCTTGAAGAGTGCTAATGAGGAGATTTGTTCGATATAGATAGGTAGTTTATTCCAGATTATGGGAAGTCTCTGGGACAGGAATCTATCCCTCCGGCATGTTCTGTTTATTGTGGTGACAAGGTTTAGGTCCTTTGAGCATGTAACTCTGAGGGATTGGGATTTCTTTAAATGGAGCATGTCCAACAGCTCTGGGTTTGACGTATCTTTGTATGTTAGGCAGAGATTACCTCTGAGTAGGCGATATGCGACGGAGTAAAACTGGAGTTTTTTGAGACTGTCTGCGTAGGGCATCTGTTTGATGCCGGTAATCCTTTTTGTGAGGTATTTCTGCGGCCTTTCCAGTTGTTGTAGATGTCTTGTGAGGTACATATGAAAAGAGGCGTTGTACTCTATAATGGGTCTAATGAGTGATGAGTAGAGGAGAACAATGACCTCTTTTTTTTTCTGGATGAGAAACCGTTTTTGATGGTGTGCCACGAAGAAGGATTTCCTGACTACTGTGGCGATGTGATTATCAAAGGAGAGACTACTGTCCACTTGTGTCCCAAGGTCTCTTATCACACTTTTGGTGCAAGTATACTACCGCCTATGTTGTAGTTCATGGGTACAGAGTTTTTACCAAAGGGGATGACAATGCACTTTTTGGCATTGAGCTTGAGGCCATGGCTTTGACACCAGGCATCTGTCTCAGTGAGGCCCTTTTGTATTATGTCCATATCGTTAGGAGTTTTGATTATGGCTCCTAGTTTGCAGTCATCTGCGAACTTTATTAGCCAAAGACCTTCTGTGTTAGCCTGTACTTCAGAGAAGTAGATACCAAACAGGAGAGGACCCAGGACTGAACCCTGTGGTCTCCACTTGTCACTGGTCTGAAGTCGGATTTGAAGTCTGCTACTTTCACTGTGTGGGTTCTGTCAGTGAGCCAGTTGGCAACCCATCCTGTGACATAGGGATTTATACCTAGTTTAGTGAGTTTATCTGTAATTCCAGAGTGGGGGATGGTGTCGAAAGCCTTGGCAAGATCTAGATAGGCTGTGTGAACCACCTTACCCTTGTCTACGGCTTTGGTGACTGCTTCAAAGAAGTCTATCAGGTTTAGAAGACATGATCTGCCTTTTACAAACCCGAACTGGGTGGAGTCCAGAGTTTGGAGATTACCAATTTCTTTGTTTATAAGTTCCATGATGATACGTTCCATGGCCTTGCACACCAGGCTCATCAGGCTAATGGGGCGGTAGTTGCCGGGGTCCGTGGTGGCTCCCCCCTTGTGGAGTGGGATAACCGTCGCTGTGCACCATTCACCTTGCACAAAGCCTGAGGTGAGGCTATGATTGAACATGGTACTTAGGTGGGGTGCCAGTTCGTTCTGTAGTTCGTGTAGAACGTAGCCTAGGATGTTGTCTGGTCCCATGGATGCTGTGTTCTTAGCTTTGGAGAGTGTGGTTTTCACCTGTGCAGCCGTAATTACAGGAACTTTGCATTCTTCCGGTATAGAGATGAGCTCTTTAGGGGGTGTGGGGGGGGGGTAAAGTTAGCACTGAACCTATCTGCCAGGATGTTGGCAATATCAGTTGGGTCTGTATATTTAGTGCCATTGTGTTGTAACTCAGAGCAGATTTGAGTGTTGCCATTGAGATTCTTGACATAGCTATAGAATGCTTTGTGGTTGTCTTTAGAATCAGTGGTGATTTTGTTTTCATATCTAGTTTTGGAGGATTTTATCAGGGATCGCAGCTTCTTACTGAGGCTGACCAGGGAGCTCCCTCCACTCATGGGATTTTACTCTCTTTTGCAACAGTTTCTTCCTTCTGTTGTACAGTTTGTTTGTGGCAGGGGACCACCAAATTGGCTTCCTTTTTTTGGAGGATAGCATCTTGGTTCTGTTTGGGATAGCACAATCCATGCACTCATGTAAGTGCTTATAAAGTGCAATTATGTAGGATTCAGTAGTCATAACTGTATTGTCCATCTGCATGGGTGTCATAAAGTTCGCCACTTCTGTCTTGAGAAGCATGAAGTTGGCTTTGGAGAAGTGTTTTACCATGGTTTCCTTAATGGGGGGGGGGGGGCAGGATGTGGATATCTAGGGTAATTAGCTTATGGTCGGATCGGACCGATGAGGCATTGACTTCAGGTGTGGAACATCGGTCACACATGTTGGCAATGACTAGATCTAGGGTATTGTTGCCTCTGGTGGGGATGCTGATAAGTTGATCCAGGGCATTGGAGTTTATGAATTCCAGAAAGCATTGAGCGAAGGAGTTGGTACATGAGTAGTTTTCCCAGTTAATGGTGGGGTAGTTGAAATCGCCCATTATTAGGGTGTTTGGTTGAACCCTAGTATTTTCCAGTACATCAAGAAAAGAGGAGTGGGAATCCTGAGGCATGGTGGGTGATCTGTAGCAAGCTACAATTTGGATTGCAGTTTTGCCCAGAGTTAGTTGCACTTGGATAACCTCGGCTGCATTATGCTGAGCAACTAGCCTGGAATTGTGGATATCTTTAATGAATATGGACGCACCTCCGCCTTTGGTGTTCCGGTCCAGGTTACATGGCCGACAAGTGTGGTATGAGTTATAGCCTGGTAGTGCAGGGGTGCTCTCTGGAGCCTTGAACCAGGTCTGAGTCACTGCACAGATATCGATGTTCTCCATTTTAAGGAGTGCCTTGAGTGAGTGCACTTTGAGATTTAGACTTCTAGCATTGAGTAGCATCACCCTCAGTTTTTGCTTGCCTGTTCCTGTTACGGTGGTGAATTTGTCATTTGAACCTTGTCTAAAAAAGGCACTATAGGGGCGGCAAGAACCTTAGCCAGCATCCAGAATCCCAGGGGTGACAGGTGCAGGCCATCTTTTATGCTTCTTATTATTTAGAAAATGCATGTTGTTGCAGTGCCTGTTGCTCTGTTTAAGTAGCAATGCTTTCATGACCATCCGGTAAGCTTGTCTGAGATTTAAAGATGCAAGTAAGCTTTAATAAGCATACTGTTAAAGAATTACCAACATTGAAAGCCTTTTTGTTGTTGCCATGCAGAGAATATTTACATAACTAGATAACATGTAAACCTTGGGTATTGAAATGCATATTGACCGTATTTGTAATGAAGGACAGGATTATAGTATTTTCAGAAGCTCATTACATTTGTTGGCGACTTTCAGTCATCTTTGCAGGCTTTACCCGTAAACTAAACAGAATGCCAATCTATCATGTGTGGTCCATAACCTGTGCAGTAATCCTTTAAGCAATTTATCTTGAGCTTGTTTCTTGTTTCTTGTTTGCTGTTCATTTTTTACTTTGATCATGTTTCCCCATGAAACAAGTAGATAGTTGTTGTCAGGCAGCAGGTCTTTTTTTGGGTAAGAAACATTTTTACAAGTGGGGGTATCACAGAGATGGCTACTTTCAGCATATTACTTTGTACTTTTATAAAGCTGAATATAAATTATATTTAGAACTGCAGTGCAAGGAGAAGTGGTTTGAGTTGAGTGCTGCTTGCTTTTTTTATACTTGATTTTGACTGGCATTCCAGTAATGTATTTAAAAAAGTAATTTATTTTTTCTCCTTACAACCTTTTTGTTTTCATCTAGATATTAAGTAAGCTGTCATGTAGCCAATGCATTGAAATATTTTTTTTCATCTACACTTCATTTTGTCATGATTGGACTCTCATAATGACTGTTTGGCACCCAGGGCAGTGTATTTCAAGTCCCAGTTGTGGTTTTGAACATAGCTCCACCCCTTTTCCAGTTGGCCACACCCCCTTGTTCCCACCCATTCAGCTGTCTCCTGCAGCCCCCCTTTGATTTGAAGTCACCAGCCGCCACTGACACACACACACACACACACACACACACACACACTGATCAGACTGCCAGAGATGGTCACTTAATGTGCATGATGCTGTTATTTTGTTGTGATGAATAGTGAGATTTTGCACATTCATATACATAATCAACTTGCTGCTTCTAAATGCACTGCAGCACAGAAACCCACAAGCCATAGTACTGCCAGTTGTTAACATATTTATAGACTACCATGGGAACTGCTGTTAAGGGTGGATTACTACCTCTTTAACAGCTGAACATTTTTAAAAGACTGTCCTCAAATGGGTGGTAACTTTTGGTTACTTAGTCGAAAGACAGCCTATTCTACTCAATTGTCTATTACAGGACACGGACCAAAGAGGGGAGAAAAACATGAGAATTATGTTACAGTATGATCATGTACTGTTTTTTCTTTGATGGATTATGCAAACGTATCCGAGTTACATAACTATTACAACTAGAAAGAGAAAACCTTGAGTCAAAACTCGGTAACACTGATGATCAATAGATCACTGCAGTAGCAGATGGGATGTATCCTGGCATTGATGTTTGAGATCCAGCCAGTCTACTAAAGTTTTGGCTGCCTTCCTCATGCACTGTATGTCTCCTCAAACATATAAGCATGCTGGTGATGGAGGAAGATGGACATACAGGAGCCAAATTTCCTTGCCATTGGATCCTTTAGTCAGAAGTGTCATCTTGGCTGTTTCAGTATCGGCGATCACCTTTTACTTAGTTGTTTTTTTTTTTTTTTTTTTGCAGAATGCTAGAACAATTGGGGGCCATTTTTTCTGT
Source organism: Protopterus annectens (assembly GCF_019279795.1). Classification (NCBI taxonomy): domain Eukaryota; kingdom Metazoa; phylum Chordata; order Ceratodontiformes; family Protopteridae; genus Protopterus; species Protopterus annectens. Next base: position 758,388,137 of record NC_056734.1, read on the forward strand.
AAAAAGTTATATCAAGTTTTAGTATTTATCTACCAAGAAAGGAAAATGTGCATGTCGAAGTCAAATGCTGTATAATGATGACTACAAGGCCTCTGTTTTCTATTTAGGGGAAGCCACAATGTCCAGTCTTGTTGCTTCTTTATCCTATACACCTTAAACTATTGGGAGTAGGCTTAATTCTCCTAAGACTTTTCTTGAGAACAAGTGTCTTAAGGTTTTGGTTTGCGCACTATGGTTTCTGACTGTTCTTGTACAGGTCTCCTTTCTCAGGTTAAGAAAAAGCAAAAAAATATCCATCAAGGTTTCTGAAGAGACTTATTTGCCTGCTTCTTCAGTATTCTGGGGCAGATGGTTCCACTGATGTAGTTTTGTAGCCCTCAGACCACCAGTCTGATTTACTTGGTCCTTATAGCAATATGAAGGGTCCAAGTCTCAGGAATACTGTACATCCAGTCTAACCAGACTTCTGGCAGCCATAGCCAACAAAGGAGAACCTTTCTTTATTCTTGCTGAGGGTTACGGAGGAGTTCACCAAGTTCTGGTAAGGAAAAACAAAGGTAATCAGAAGGCTCGAGTCAAGTCTGGTATCCCATCTGTGATCCAGAAGGTGACAGGAATAACAAGAAACAGAATACAAAAGATTAGTCCTTATAAAATCACTTTAGCTGGCAGATTTAGAGAAGAAGTTGAATGTCTCTTTCACATTAGGTTGTAGAGCAATTAGCTGCCAGATTCCCATGGCAAAATACTTGCGTTCCATTTTTGCAGACATAGTGCAATCTGTTGGTATCCTTCAGCAATTCAAGAAAAAGGTGTGGTGACTGAAAAAAGGGAATAGTCCCCAAAGTAGTTCCTCTTCAGAGGGAAAATGCTTTGACTAGTTTTGTACCTCTTCCCCCTCCATCCCTCTGCCAAACCCCCAAGCTGGCAGGAAATCGTTTCCACGGTTTACATCTCTGGAAGTTTATAATATCAGATCCATGGATACTGAAAATAATTCATCATGGTTACAAATGGCATTGGACATCTTTCCCTCTTCAGTCAGGGATTCCTTTACCCCCCCCCCAAAAAAAAAAAAACGAAGTTATTTGTTTCCCAAAATCCTGTCATCGTTTGTCACAATGTATAATAGAGCAGTTCCCCAGCAGTGAAAAGGCTTCTGTTGAAGGATTTTTCTAGTACCAAAGAATGAAGGCACGTGGAGACCAATGTTAGACCTTTCACTTGTAAATACCTTACTTCTACCTCCAAAGTTCAAAATGTTAATCTTGCAAACTCGTATTTCCTCATTTTCCCCCACAAGGGGTACTTAACCACTCTAGACCTCAAGGATGCCCATCTTCATACAAGTAAGATTCTTTGCTTTGTAGTTGCTCTTCAATTTACACTTTTGACTGTTTGTCTGCTGCTGCAGTGGTATTCAAATATGTTTGGCGCCAGTCATTGTCTTCTACAGACTACAAGGAATTCATGTTTACCTCTACCTAGCCATCACTCCCCAAGACACTGTAGCATCCTTTCACTTGTATGCAGTCTAGGTTTTGAGTTAAATGTGGAAAAGTCTTCCCTGGTCACTGCTTCCTAAACTTCTTCCTGATGGTAGCTTATTTCCCTCCAGCAAAAGTTTTTTTTTTGTTTCTGCCTTCAGCAGTTCCTAGATCTAGAAAGCCAGAGCAGTTCTTTAGCAAGGGAATTCCTCCGAATGCCCAGTTACAGGCCATTGTCTCTCCTTGTGATTCCTTTATCCAAATTCCCCATGAGAAAAATTAAATGGTTTCTCCAAAAACATTCCCTAGCCTTCTCTATTTCAGTCTTTGGCCAACCAGAAAAGCTCCTTTGTGGTGAATACAATCAAGTACAGCAGAGTCCAGCCACCCTCCCATTTCTACATAGTAGCAACAATTTCCTTGGATTTTGCGTGGGGGCAAGTTTCTCAAGGTGTCAAAGTCCAGGGCATGTGGGAGCATCATTTCACCGCAAATGCACAAATCTCAAAGAAAGAGTTTCTTTCTTGTGTGCAGAACAGCAATGGTGACCTAGGAGCTGGTAACTTGGCACATTCTGTCCCTAGAGTCAACTTGCATTCCAGCAGAGCGAAACATAGCTGCAGACTTGTTGAGAAGATCCAGGACAGATGCTCAAAAGTGGATGTTTTACACCCAAAGGTCTTTCAGGAGATTGTCCACCTGTGGAGAAAATCCCCAGGTATAATCTGTGTGCCTCTTATTATAATACACAGTTACCACAAATGTTTTTATTCTTAGATTACTGCTGCAGTAGCCAAAGCTTATATGGGTTATATCCTGCTAAGGCTGTAACAGCCAGCCAGCTTCCAAAGCTTCAGGGAACCTTACACTCACCCAGAGCTTTCCTGCTACTAAAGAGAGCACTCCTCTGTGGGCTTTTTTCAGGCTTGATGGAGAGCCAATTCTGTTCTGTTGCAGAGCAGATAAGTTCCTTACCTCAGGGAAAAAAAACCTCCGCTTTATTTATTTTTTTTTTCAAAGAATGCTTAGGAGTCACTTTGTTTGTGATTAAAAATTGTTAAAAGTTATTTAAAACATTTTTGTCTGTGACAAAACTGTTTCTCCTTGGTTGTACCTTCTTCAGCCACAAAAAGAGAAAGATTGTTGAACAGCCACCACAGTAGATTGGTAGTTTGCCTCAGCCACAGGTGGGAGACTCTGCTGTGGCCAAAGTTGGTTTATCAGACTATTCATCTTTTTCCTCAAATATCTCCGGCCTAGTCTATGCAACCACAATGGACCAAGGAAATAAGACAGTTTATCTAGGAGTCAGTCCCGGAAGAAGGGCAGGAATAAGTTTCTTTGCTGTGCTAATTCCCAGTGAGGCCTCATTTACTGGCAATTTTGGGTCTGTTCTTCAGAAGTTCCTGACAAAAAGAAAAAAAAAACTGAAATAGGTCTTCTCCTGTTCAGTTAGTCTGGACAGGAGTAATTTGTTAGGCTTAGCTTAGAGTTTAGTGCAGGCTCTTGACCCTTCTTTTCATTTTTTCTGGTAACAGAAAAAGGGATTCCATTTTCACTTAACAGATTCAAGAGAGTAAATTTGTGGGTGAATGTGAATGGACAGATGCAGGTTTCTTTCCACAGATTTCTTATCCAGATACTGAGGAGAGTATGGTATCTGATAGTGCCTGTAAAAGATTGATTTGTTTGATTTTATTGATCGACTGACATTTCATAGTCGACTGGGCCAGTAAGAGCCCATTTTCAGTGGAAGCTCAGGGAGAAAAGCTCTACAGAAAAAAACATGAACATAGAACAGCATTTAACAGTTTGCAAGTTCCACAAAAAACATGAATATAGACAAATACATACAGTAAAGGTAGAACTGAATTTTTCAGTTAGTTAAAATTAATACAAACTTACCTTAGAGTGAGACTAGAAATAAGCGAAAAGAGTAACATTATATAAAACTTCTGCCTTTAGAATCGTTAGGTTATCGTGACATTTTGTAGGTAGTGGTTGTCTGGAATATGAAAAGTACATTATGGTAACTAAGTAAACGGGTAAACGGGTATAAGAAAATATTCATGAAGTAGAGGTAGTTAGGATTTAATAGGTTGAGGCTTGGTGCAAGTGCTGTTCCAGATTGAAGAGAGGTACTCTTGTAAAGAAGTTTTGAATGATGCTAGGGTTTGATTAGATCTAATTTTAATGGTAGGGCATTCCAGGCTGTCCACCTACAAAAGGTGTTGATTTTCAGATCTGAGAGACCTTTTAAGTAGATAGTTGCTAAATTATGAACTAATTGCAGGACAGAATAAAGGTTTAGAAGTTATTTTATGAGCAGTTGTTAATTGCAAGAAGGAGAGAGTGTGTGGAAGTTAAGCCAATTGAGGGAGTGTAGTGCTGTGCAGTGGTGGGGAGAATGTCTGGCATTTGTAGCAAACTTGGCAATTTTGTTGCAAGTTTCAAGCTTAGTTTTTAGGAAGGATTGTAGGTTAGTAAGAAATGGGGCACCACAGATGAGAGAGGGAAATAAATTAGTAGCAAGGGTTTGTTTAGTGTATGGACTAAGTGTTTGTGCCTGTAGAGAATGCCTAGTTTCTGGTGTGTTTTGTTAATATTGTGCTGTATATGCAGGTTGAATTTTAGATGTTCATTATTATTACTCCCAGTAGTTTAGCGTAAGTAACCTCTTCAGTTATTGTATTGCTTTGAGAATGTATCATGAACTGGGCTTTGTTTGAGAGTTTTTTTTTCTTGGGGTAAATAGAATTAGCTTAGTTTTGTTTGGATTAAGTGACAGATGATGATTACTGAGCCAGAGCTCTATGGAGGTAAGGGCGAGTTGAATGATTTGTTGAAGATATGACACAGAATCAGCAGAATAAGTAGTAGTCATCTGCATATTGTATGAGAGAGCCCTGACTGGCTGCAGACTGGAGGCTTTAATAAAGATGATAAATAGGAGCGGTACTAATATAGAGCCTTGAGGAAAAACAATAGAGTTGGGAAGATGATGGAGAGATGGAGTTTTGCCATTTAACTGCCTGTTCAAATCTGAAAGGTAACTTGAGAACCAGCTAAGGGGGAGACCATTTTTTGAGAAATGATTTAGAAGTAGGGGTGAGAGACTGTATCAAAAGCTTTTCATAAATCAAGAAATAGGGAAGAGACAAATTTGCCAGAGTCTTGGGCTTTGTTGACTTTATCAGTGAAAGATATTATGACAGTTGTACTATGACCTGGTCTAAAACCATGTTGTGTCTGAGATAGCATTTGGTTGTTATGGAGAAGGATTAGTAGTTGTATATAAATACATTTTTCAAGGAGATTGAGATACAAGAGAGAATTGCTATAGGACAGTAATTGGAGACAACAGTAGAATTGCCACCTTTGTGGAGGGGTAAAATAAATGCCTTTTTCCAAAGTTTAGGGACATAGGATTCCAGGATGGATCTGTTGATGAGTATACTGATTGGGTAGGCAATAGCATCGTCTGTTAGTTTTAGATATCTTGTGGGGAAGATTCGTTCTGGAAATCGTCTGAGGGAGAGAATCAGTTTTTTTTAAGTTGGAAAACAATGATGTTTTTCAGTCCCTCAGAAGAGAGTTTTGGTTTATTATAACTGGAATTTCCAGACCTTTCAATTATTCCTCCTGTTCTGTTTGCTTCAGAGAGTGTTTTTGTTACAACCTGCAATTTCCATGATAGTCTGCTGCCCCTAAAAATTAGTAAGATTGTTTAGAAGATCCTCAGTCTTTTTAAGTTTTAATACACGAATCCCAGGCCTGACCTAGCTGCTGTTGCCTTACCGAATCCTGCTGCTAAACAATTTTTCCTTTTTTTCTGCTAAACAGTTTGTTAGTATTGTTAGTATTAATCCATCTCCTTCTGACAAGGATGTGAAGGTTATGAATATGTGTGTGTGCGCGTGCACATATATATATATATATATATATATATATATATAATGTATGTATATATATATATATATATATATTTGTGTATGTATTTGTGTATATATGTATAGATATATGTATGTGTTTATAATCTGTGTGCGCATATGTATATATTATGTATGTTTGTGTGTGTGTAGATCTAAAATATGCATATATATATATATATATATATATATATATATATGTGTGTGTGTGTGTGTGTATGGATCTACTTCAGTAGATTGAACATATTACAAGTTCGAACCACATATGGATGAGACTGGGACTAGCTTTTCCCGGTTAGGGGTCACCACAGTGGAACTCCCGTCCGCTAATGGTTGGCAGTGGATTTTTATGGTGCAGAGTTGCTAGCCCGATGCCCAACCTTCAAAGAAGGCACGCCCATTCACGCTTGCACCTACCTGCATGTCTTTAACGTCACTCGACTACGGGGAGGACATGCAGACTCAACACAGAAGGTGCTCCAGCCGAGAATCAAATGGGAGAACCTCTTGCTGTGAGGCGACTATGCTAACCGCTGCACCACCGCAGCTTAGTTCGAACACTGAAGTAAAAAAAGAAAAACAAAATGATACTGTAGCATGTGTGTGTGTATATGTATATGTATATATATATATATATATATATATATATATATATATATATATATATACAGAAATACATACACAATCAGATCAGTGGTTCCAAAACTCCCCTTTTATAAAGGAAAACATTTTGACGGACCCCTATTGGCGGTGGTACACATACATTACATTTGTATCAACCCCCAAACCTCCCAATCAGCCCCACCACCACCACGCAGCCATTCCAGTATCCCATTACTTGGCTAATTCTCCCCAGTTGTCATAAATGCTTCAAAATTCTTGGTGTGCATACTGTTTTCTGCTTTACTTCTACAATGATTACAGATGTTTGGAGTTAATTTAAAACTTTTATTTCAAATTTTATAGCACAAACACTGATGGACATTTGCTAAAGCTAAACAGACATTTAGTAAATCTAAACAAAGCAATATAGTCTCAATGAAAACAGACTTAACATTACAACTTCTCTGCCTTTGAAACTCACATTCACTGAAATGATATTGAAACCCACATTCAAAGAAAATGCATCTGGCCAGTGGCAGATTAAGTTTACCTTTGGGCTGTTTTCAAAGCATAGGTCCCTTGCGAACATTTTTAGAAGCATGCAAAAGTTCTTTGATTCATCTTCCTGATTGTATAGTTAAATTTTAATACACAGTAATTAAATTATATCCCTTTTATAATACAGCACCACTTGGTAGTACGTGTTTTAAATGTATAGTTCTGCGCATTTTTCCAGTAAGCAGTGAAAAAACAAATTAACTAATAATGACAAAACCGCCCAATTGAGAACATTTCAACTATAAAGGGCCACTCAAACTTCTGTCTTTACAATTCACCAATGTCTGTCAGTATGCGCAATCTCTGCAGAAGTAAGTCATCTGAATAATTTCACCTTAAAGAGATCTGTAACTAATGAAAAGGTTGCTGCTAGCAAACAAGTTTATTTCAGTGTTTCATCTACAAATGCAGTGCCTGCTGCACTTGAAGAATAAAATGCAAGCATGCTACCTGTTGTGCTACTAAAACAGCTTTAAAAGGCTGCACCACAATAGTGATACTATTTGCTAAACAAATCTGTTGCACATTGTAAACAGACTTAGCATGAGCAACAGTAAACTTCTCTTCCCTTGAAGTGAACAATTCCTTGAAAATGCACTTGAAAGTAAATTTCTTGAAAAATGCACCTGCATAATGGGGGGACAGAGAGCCAAAACTAAGGATACATTTCAGTTTTTGGTCTTGTAAACATAGAAAGTTAATAGAACAAGTTTTACATTAGTACAGTTTTTTGAAGGCTATGCAGTCTGATGCTCAAATGCCTGCCATTATTTTCTGACTTCAGTCATCAATGATTTGCCAGGGATTTTCCTGAAAAACACAATGAGGCAAAAATATGGACATTCTGCAAAAACCTGGACAGCTGAAGGGTATGCTGCCTACCTCTTTTATACACACACACACACACACACACACACACACACACACACACACACACACACACACACACACACACACACACACACACACACACACACACACACACACAATACTTCTCAACCTCTTCAGCGCAGGAAATAGGGACAAGCCCTGTCATAATATAGAGAACAAAGGGCTAAAACTAAGGATACATTTTAAATATTGCTCTTATAAACTTAAAGTGGACAGAACAAGTTTTGAATTAATACGAATTTCCTGAAATGCACGAAATCTAAACCCCAAATGTATGCCATTATTTTCTTCAGTCTTGAATGATTTGCCAGAGAAACCCCATTTTATGCGAAACAGACCAAATAAGGCAAAAATCTGGTACATACTGTGAATATCAACTGACTGCGAATATCAACTGACAGCTACACTTAGGGCACTGCTTCTTATTAAAGCCTTGATAAAAAAAAAAAAAAAAAATACCTTCAAGTTCTGTCAACAGGATCGTATGGATCATCATCAGCTCTGCATTAATTTCTATTTGCTGGCAAAAGGGAGAGAGCAGACCCATACCCATACAGCAACCAACATAAATACAGGACCTGTCTTACTTGGAGGGAACAGAACAGTTGTTTAAATTTCCCTCCAAGATGTTCATAGTGTTTCACTGTTGCAGTCATGACTGTAGGGTTCTCCCCTGCCGGCAGGCAGCCCTCGGTCGGCCAGAATTCCAAAGTCTGGGTCCGAGTATAAAGCTGACAGCCGACGCCATCTTCTCCAGTCTTTCTTGCCGTGCGGTGATAGCAGTTCGCAAGTGCCGGTCGGCTGACTCCTGACGATTTTTTCTGATATACTTCAGTCCGAAGATTTTCTTCAACACTCAAAGCTAAGTACCCCGTTGGGGAAACTTTTTTCTTGCTCCACTCCGATGTCAGAAAATGTTAATAGTATTTCATGTGGGAAGCAAATACCTCATAAGGATTTTCATTCTTACTGTATTCCTTGCTTAGGCCCTGACCACGACGTAGCTAGTTGTCGGTTTTGTGCTAGATTCAATCAACGTACAATTAAGCGAAGGTACGATTTTGCTTTTCATTACTTCGGTAGGCACTTTAACTACAAAATGTCGGATATGGTTCCGGCTACCGGAGTTCACAAACATCGCAAGGACAAAGACAGGCCTCTGAGGTCCAAATCTGATGATAGCGCACAAGCGGAGCCAGCTTCAGGTTCGGCCATAGTCAGTGAGGCGTTTTGCAGCCCCTGTCGTCGGCCATTTCAGAACCGACGGCCAAAACGGACTCTCATGAGGAGCCAACCAGGCCTTTAAATATTTCTGTTACAGGACCTTCGGACAATGCTCCTTCGGATGGGTCCGGAGCCGCTGTGCAGGTACCGGCTTCCGAAGGGATTTTCAGGCCTACTCAGCTTCTAATAAAGGCAAAGCCAAGGACAAAGGCAAAGACTCCTTCTAAATCAAAGACTACAACACAGGCCGCCTCTGAACCGGCTCCCAAGTCACAGAAACAGTTGCTCAAGATGGCGGAGGATTTACTTACTATGATCAGGGGTTCACATCCCCCTCCAGATAAAAGGCCAAGGCAGGATGTTTATTATGATTCCTCTGATCAAGCTTCTGTTTCTTCAGTTTCTTCTTCTGATCAGGAATATTCTTTCCCTCCTTATGAGGATT